>NC_047659.1:1412893-1620476 GCF_011762505.2 Arvicanthis niloticus
ATTTCGCCAGCTCAGCAAGGGCCAGGGAGAGCCAGCCAGAGCCACCTTGCAGGTGAGAACAAACGACAGGGTCCCTGGCAGCAGAGCAGAGCTTGGTCCTGATGACTCCCAAGATCTCCCACACTTACCATCATCCCACTCAGAGACAGGACAATGGGCTCCATACAGATGATCCTATATAAGGGGAGGTCAGACAGCCCTGGAGAGTGCCAAGAGGAAACTACAGGCCGATAGCCAATCAATCCTGCAACCGATCACACTCAGCCTCAATCAGGACTACTTGCCTTTTGGTGATTGTCACGGGTCCTTAGGTACTATCAAATGTGTGCCAAAAATTTTCAAAAGAAGCCTCACCATCAAACCCTGCCTTTGCCCACCAGCTTATTCACACTTCCACTTCATCACATGTCCACATCTGCTCCAAGACAGTGAGTCTGGTAGCCATGGTCTGAGCAGCCAAGCACCCAAGAAGTTGCTTGGCCTTTGACTCTGGGCTCCGAGTTAATACTCATTCCTGTGTGGCACAGAGAGATGCTTTCCCAGTACTTGTGATGGTGTGATTTTATTTATGTAGAGGTATTTGTCTCGTTTCAACTGTGACTGGCTTCAATGACTCACAGCAGTAGACACCTTGTGTGTGTGTGCACACATGTGTACCAGTGTGCTTGCACGTAGAGGTCAGAGGTCAACAACATCAGCTGTCTTCTTCTGTCACTCTCCTGGAAATTTCTGTTTTGGCTAAACTGGCTGGCTAGCAAGCATCCAGGATCCTCCATCTCTGCTCTCTCCTAAAGCTGGAGTTACAGACACATGGCACCACACCCAGCCCTCAGTGGGTGCTGGGAATCAAGACTCAGATCCTTGTGCTTGTGCAAGTGCACTATCCACTGAGCCATCCCTCCAGCCTTCCTTACCTTCACTTCAAAACAGTTACAGAAGGACGATGTGACTTTCCCAAAGCCACACAGCTGACAAAGAAATGCACAGAGATTTCATTTGGATAACGATACAGTGGTCACCACTCAGCCTGCTTCTTGTATATGAAAGCATGCCTTGATTTTATTTTTTAAACTCATTTGTAAAAAAAAAAAAAAAAAAAAAAAAAAAAAAAAAAAAAAAAAACAGAAAAGGGAGGAATAAAGAGGAGCCTCTGAGCTGACTTCATAGAAACAGCCTATCATCAGGTTTCCTGAAACAGCAAATTCTAGTACAAACAAAAGAAGGCTGGCCTCACTCGGGTCTCCAGGCTTGGTGGCAGCAGGCTATGAGGCAGGACTCCAGCAGGCTTTCCAGTTGCATGGCAACTTCCATGCTGCCCCCAGCATCTTTTTTACAACATACAGTTTAGTGGATGTAACTCAGAGCCAACAGATGGTGGAGGTGTTGAAAACTGTCCAGCACACAGTTTGCGAGGCTTGCTTTCTGGTCTGGGCAAATGCGGCTTTTTAAAGAGCAGTCTTTTATGCTATGAAAAATGGGACCTTTGAATGATTGTAGGTGAGCAACTTCAGGGATAAGGGTTGATAACCTCTTCATCAGAGGTAGAGATACCAACTTCTCTCCAGTGTTCTGCAAATACCCGTGCAGAGGGTGCACTTTCTGGTGAGGTATGGAAGAAAACAGTGACCATGGGAGACTGTGCACCCAGCTCGACTTACACACCATAGTGGGCTAATACCTTCAACTAACCCAATGACAAGATGTAGAATCACTGAAGAGACAAACTTGTAAGTGTGTCTGTGAAGGAGTTTATAGATTGGGTTAACTGAGATTGGGAAACACACTCTGAATATGAGAGTAGCATCCTGTGGGTCAGGATCCTGGGCTGAAGATGTGAGCTGGGTACCAGCATTTATCCCTCTCTACTTCCTGACCATAGACACAATGTGACCAGCTGGCTCCCGTATCTCCACCTTACCTTCTCCACCAGGGTGGGACGGACCCTCAAACTGTGAGCTCACATAAACATTTCCATCTGTAAGCTGCCTTTGTTGGGTGGCTGGTGACTGTAAAATGGGCACCCACCCAGCTTCTGCTCACCACTGGGAGTGCCATTCTGCAGACCAGAAGGAACTAGGCTCTCCTAGAGGAAGGAAGCTTCTGCAGAGCCAGGTCCAGAAACAATGTCCAAGTCTCTTTCAGGGAATCCTCAGGAAGAAGCCAGCTTAAGACTCCAGACACACTGTAGT
This sequence comes from Arvicanthis niloticus, assembly GCF_011762505.2. Lineage (NCBI taxonomy): Eukaryota > Metazoa > Chordata > Mammalia > Rodentia > Muridae > Arvicanthis > Arvicanthis niloticus. The sequence continues at coordinate 1,415,083 of NC_047659.1, forward strand.
GAAGGCTGGTGGGGACCCTTTCTGTCCAGGACACCTACGAGATTTTTGGAAGGGGTGGTGTTGGCTTGTTGGCAGGGGTAAACGTTTCTATTGTTGAACATTGCCTTGTGCTCTCAGACTGGAGACAATGAGGGATTCAGAAGTTGACTGAGCATGTCAGGTGACAGAATCATGCATCTACCCAACCCCAAGTGATCTGCTCAGATCAAGTCTATACAGAGAACGAATTAATGAAAAATAACCAGAGATTCGGAACAGTAGTTATTTTGTGATGTTTGAGGCAGAGTTACCCTCATGTCTCAGATCAAGGCCTGCTAGATTGCACAACTTTGAGGGATGGCCAAGAAAAGTAAAGTGTACAAGAAAGCAAAATAGGCAAGTGTGCAAGAGAGGGGTACTGTGGGCGGGTGGGGTGTACACATGCATGTGACGCCCAAGGAGGTGGGGTGCATCTGTCGCTGTAGTTTTCAGCAAAAGCCTCATTTCGGGAGGAACCTGCGGTGGCTTTTAATTGCTGCCACATCCTAAAACATTGTGACAGTGATCTCAATGTACTCCTTCATGAGAGAGCATGAGGGATGACAGCTGAGGAGGTGACACACAGGAATCAGTCCGGTCTCTAGGGGTTCCTCATGTGAGTCACAGGCTGGAAAATCTTGATGTGGGAGTAGCAGGGGAAGCCAACTTCAGGGGATTTATTGTTCCCAGACCTTCATTGGCTCTCAGGATGCTTCACTCCAGAGAGACCTTAAGCAGGGGGTTCCTGATCAGTCCTTCACTTCCCCCGGGCATTGGTTCCATCAATCCAGATGGAGCGCTTGTTCACCCATTCACTCATTCATTCATTCACCACACACTCTGGATGTGAAGAGACCAGAATAAGAACCCCTGCATTCTTGAAGCTCTGAGCTGAGTAAAGCTCAAAGGGATGAGGTACTGACAGGATGAGGTCCTTTAAGTACGAAGTGTTTAGTGGCAGCTGGGCATCTCTCCTGTGCTGTTCTAGCTCTGAACTATGCTGACAGTGGTGAGTGAAAAGCTAGGCTTTCCTTTGACAATCTCACAGCAAGGAACCTTCACAACAGAGGTCCACTGTCTCTGAAGTCCTTGCTGGCAATATCCTAAGCCCAGAGTGGTACCTTCAGTCTATTGTGCCAAATAATAATACTACTACTGATACTAATAAATACTAATACTAATAATCAGCCATGAAAATGAGAGACTGGCTGAATTATGTGAACCCCAAGTTAAAGAACACCTGTACCTTCTTGCTTCTGTTAGCACTGTCTTGTGAGGAGGTGTACACTGAGGTTAATAAAAGCATGATACAGCAGCCTTCCTGTGATTGACACATGCAGATCTGGTGACTTGGCAATAGAATGACAAGACAAGAGCTCTTGCTCTCCAGGGAAAGACAAGGTCGTTCTCGTGGGATGGAGGCTCCATGGAGAGCACCCAAGGCAGCTCTGCCCCCCTAGGACCTGCCCCCTCCCCCACCCAGAACCTCTCTTGGACACAGAGAACGAAAACTTAGACTTATTCCTTGTTCTCCTGTGAGAATCGATCACAGCTACCAGTTTGACACCTGCTGACAATCTGGATTGGGGTGAAAAGAGGCAACATGTGGAGGTGGAGGAGGAGGAGGAAGAGGAGGAAGAGGAGGTAGGAGAAGAAGAGGAAGAGGAGGGGAACAGTAGGATGGAACTGGGGATCAGGAAGAAACAAGGCATATGAAGCATGAGAAATGAAGGCAGGAGAGAACCCCAAATCCCAGCTCTCTGTCTGGGGTTATGGAATGAAAAGGTGCAGGTGTGAATTGCTAAGCTCTGGCTTTAGGGGCTGTCACCTTCCTCCTTCCAGATGGCCCAGGGCAGCAAGAGGGAAATCTCTGTGTCCTAAGCAGAGATACAAGCATAGCCCACTGTGACCCACCATAAAGCAGGGGGGCAGGTGACATGCCCAGTCTCCCTCTTCCATCTCTCTCTCCCAGTGCCTGTGAGTCTCCTGACACTCCAGCGCTTCCCGGGATGTCATTCCCACCCTCTGCCTTGGACAATAGTGCAGTGAGGACACCTCTGCCGCCATTTGCCTGAGGCACCACAAACCTTTACAGGAGAAAGCACTTGCCTGAGGCTCTGTGGTGTCATGTGCACTATCTCCAACAAGCACCTTTGGTTCTGGGTCTCAGCCATCCACACAAGCAGTAGTGGGTGGCAGAGCTTCCCCTGGGCACACTGAGGTCACCAGCCTCAGAGATGTTTCATGTGGGATTGGCAAGGAACCGGTGACTGGCTAAGCGTTGAGGTAGCTGGCAGCCTGGCAGTGCCAACTAACAGATTTAGCTGTCTCCACTTTCTCAGGACTGGAATTACAAATATATAATTACTACTGTGCATGGCTCTTGTGTGGTGGCTGGAGCTCGAATTCGCCAGATCCTCATGATTGTTCAGTAGTCATTTTATCCGTGGAGGCTTCTCCCCAGCCCCCACACTGCTCCTTCTAAAGCTGACTTTTCTACAAATTTGGGCTTGATGTCTTCTCATGCTAAGGGGCCAACTCACTCACACGTTCGGTGAGTACCTACTATGTGCATGTACACTGCTGGGTGCTGGGAAGCAGACTAAGCAGGATGCTCTGCCTTGCTTCCTCTAAGCTCATGGCTAGACCTATAGCTGCAGTCAGGTAGCTGCAGGACAAAGCCCCTCCTGCCCGAGTCAGGTATTGGGTGACTCAGACTTGCAGTGCACCCCTTTCTTAGTAGGGCCTCTTCACTTGGTCCTATTTTGAACCTCAGTTTCCCTACATGCAGCACTGAACTGCAGTCATCTTTCTGGGTTGGGGGTGGAGTAACCCTCAGGCTTGCTGGCTCAGCTAGGCTTGACCGACACAGGTGTTCCATAGGCCAAGCAGGCATCCCTGTTTTCCCTTCTGGGATCTGCTTTTGGCTGCCAGTAATGGCTCTGGAGCCTCAGTGCTGAAGAGTGATGATGCTGCAGGTGGGGAAGAGACAGCCCTGGGCAAATGGCCTTGGTGGCTCTCACAAAAGTTAGGAGGGCAGAAGACTCAGGCTGGCCTTCTCTGGCCTTGGCTTCCTCACTACCCTCCCTGTAGGCTTTGAACACTCAGAGACTGTCCCTCCTCCCCTGGGAGAAGGAAGGCTTTACTTTCTTTCCCTTGGCAACGCTCTGGTTCCTGGGAGGCTGGGGGTGGGGAGCTGCAAACAGGCAAGCCCTGGAACACCTGCATGCAGAGCCCTGAATCACCAGCATGCAGATCCCAGGAACATCAGCATAAAGGACACTAGTCCAGATGTAGATTTACTGCTTCCTCTTTCCCACCATAGGAAAATCTGTCAGAAAGGCTCAGCCCTACCCTGGCCCATCCTCTATCCTCCTCCACCCAGGCGTGGGTCTGGTCCAAGAGTGAGTCTCTGTCAGTGCTTCCTACCCTAATTCTCCTGGCCAGGGAGAGAGATACGGCCCTGCCCAGGACAGCACCTTTCCTTTTGCCTTTTCCAGTCTCTTCTGGTTGCTTTTCTTTTGTTGTAATGAGAGGCTTGGGGTAGATGTGACTCTATGTAATCTTATGTTTCACAGTGCTCCAGAGCAAACTGTCTGCTGGCCTCAGGCCTTTCTTGTGTAGCTAGGACCCCTCTGTAAATGGCCTTGGGAACTTGGGAAAAGATGGCCTACTTGGGTTGAGTTTCCATTTATCCTCAAAACCAGGCACCGAGGACTCCGCTTGGTTTCTTTAGGGTGCCTGGTTTGTAGATCCTGAGAATAGGGGGTTGGGGTGTCCTGAGAGTCAAGAGGTGGGGATCTCATGGAAAGGTGTCTGTGGGTCACCTGGATAATAAAGTGAAAATGGTCACTGTGGCAGTTTGAATATGCTTGGTCCAGGGAATGGCACTATTAGGAGGTGTGGCCTTGCTGGAGGAAGTGTGTCACTGTGGGGGGGGGGTGGTCTTTGAGACCCTCCTCCTAGCTTCCTGGAACACAGTCTGCTCCTAGCTTCCTTTCCATGAAGCTGTAGAACTCTCAGCTCCTCCAGCACCATGTCTGACTGCACTCTGCCCTGCTCACACCACAATGATAATGAACTAAACCTCTGAAAGTGTGAGCAAGCCCAGTTAAATGTTGTCCTCTATAAGAGTGGCCTTGGTCATGGTGTCTGTTCACAGCAATGGGAACCCTAGCTAAGACAGTCACCTTTGTCCAGGTCCACTGTGGGCTTCACTGAGGCTGCGGTGACTTCCAGACTCCCTTATGACATAAGATGGAATAAAGGAAGGGCAGGGAATTAGCCTCCTAGAGGGACCCTCTCTATTGAGTCCATCGCTCTCTTCTTTCCCATCTTCCAGGGTGAAGCAGTTAGAGGAACACAGGTAAGCAAGGAACGCTAAGGCAGGCTCCCTGATCTACTCCCACCCCACCCCCAGAAGACTGAGAAGAAATAGCAAGAAGGCCCAGGGGTGGATAACTAGATAGCTGGGTAACTAAGATGGGACCAGGACTCAGGGCCTTATAAAACACCCAAGCCAGTACCCAGCCTTCTGCCTCTCAAATCCTGAACAAATGGGTTGTTACTATTCTTTTCTTTGCTGCTTGGCTGTCTGTCTTCCCTGGTATCTGTTTGATTATTTGTTCGTGCCAGGGAAAAGAACTTAGCAATTCCTTAAATAGTGTTCATCACCTATTCCAGGTGGCTCTGGTGAAACTCCATTTCCCTCCCTCCCCAAAATGTACACCTGGCATTTTTGCTCACCTCTGCCACTTGCTGCCTGGACCACTGTACACCCACAGCCTCTTTCATTAAAGTCTGGCAACCCAACTCTGAGTGACTGGCCATCTCCTCCACAAAGCGCCCCCTCCTGGCCTCTGGCGGGACCATCCTTCTGCACCTTGTTAGGACCCTAATGACACTAGGAATCCTTCTCACACCTTTTCTGCCCAGGGTTTCCATTTGGTGTCTTATCTCTATAATGACCCCAGATGCTGTTTATACATTCTGAATGTGAGGCTTTCCTGTTCAGGATGGAGTGCTTCTTTCCTGCTTCTTCCTCCTCATCTGCCCAGAACAGCTGTGGCTGAATGTCTGACAGCCTTTGTGGAATCTTTATATTTATCTTTCTTTAAAAATTTAAATCACATTTATTTATTTATTTTGTGTACATATATGGTTCGTGTGTGGAGGTCGGAGCACAACTCATGGAAGTTGGTTCTTTCCTTCTAACATGTGGGTTCTAGAATGAAACTCAAGTCAGCAAGCTTGGCAGCCCATAGCTGCTGAGTCGTCTTGCTGGCCTGATAGCTTTCAACTCATCGAAGATCTTGAGCTGCATGCAAAGCAGAAGTTTAACCTTTCTCCTTTGTCCTGCAGGCATAGGAGCTGGCTGTGTTCTTCTACTGTGGCAGCAGGGTCTACTCTTGTACCCCAGGCTGTCTGCTTCCTGGATGATATGTTACCTCAGCTCTGCAGGGCAGTCACGTAGGAGGCAGACACTCCCAAGCCAGAGACTTTTTTTCCCCTGTCATTTCTCCTTAGATCTCAGTTGAATGACTTCTTATAAATCAACCTGTGAGGTTTAGTCCTCTGGAACTTTAATTAAGATTAGGTTCAATTCTCGATTAGGTGGAAGAAACTGGCAAAGCCTCTAGCCAGGGCCAGAGGCTCGAAGGAACTAGCTTGGGTTCTGTCTGTCTCCTTCACTGTGTGTTCTTGCACAATTAATGTCTGTGCCACAGCTCCTTTATCTATAAAATGGGCTAGTAATATATAGATTCTTCATGTAGGTCTGGCACAGAAAAGCCAATAGGCTAAAGCTATCTCCATGTATACTGAATCAATGTCTTTTTAAAGATAAGGCATTGTTCTGCTTACTATTAGAAAAGGAAGAAAATGGAGCTGAGAAAGTCATTATACACCCCGATTACAAAGTGCATACATTTCAGGGGTGTGCATGTGTTCAAGACTTTTCTTGGGGTCACTCTAGAGGCTGCTAACTGGCATGCCTGTGCCAGCCCTGAACAAAGATATGCATTTAGGTGCCTTTTTGTCTGTGAGTTATACTCCACAGTGGTCTTCATACTCATTCTTAAGGGTCTTAAGAAGGTGACGGGGTCTTGAATTCAAGCTGCAGAGTCCTTTATCTGGTCTTCAAGGACGCTGAGGAAGCAGTTTGCCAAGGTTGACACTTTCTGGTGGTGCGAACGGCCAGCAGTGAAAGGTTATCCAGCCGGAAGCAAACATGAAAACAAGCTGAGTTGTTCATCCTCACCCTACAGCTTCCCCGAGACAGGAGGATGACGGGCCTGAAAAGACAGAGGCAGAAACAAAAGTCACAAATATTGACCCAGAAGAGGTCCAGCTCTGAAGTGCGGAAAATTCCACTTGATAAATTTGAATGAACGTACTGAAGATTTACTGGGATAAATTATAAGTTCAGCAGGATGGCAGATACAAGATAAACACTTTTTAAAGATTAATGCTTCCGGCTGTTGAGATGTTCAGCCGTTAAAGGCACTTGCTGCCAGGCCTGCTGTCCTGAGTTTGATACCCAGGACTTACAGGATGAAAGGAGAGAATTAAGTCTTGCAGTCACCACCCTCACATAAGTAAACACAAAAATAAATGATACATAACATTTAAAATGCAATTAGGGTTCTATGCCAATTTCCACAACCCAGTAATATGGGACTTTGAAAAGCAATTGCATATCAGAAGTCTAAATGAGGTTTGCCTGACTCTGTGATGCAGATACATCATTAGAGACAGACACATCATCTGGAAGACGGTGAGCAAAAGAGCATCTGTGACATGGTCCACTATATTTTTCTTACGATTAAAGTTTTTCAAAAAAACAAAGAAAGCAACAGACTCCCCCTCCAGCTGTTGTAAGACTCCTTAGGCTTGACACTCTATCCCCCTGGGTTTTTACTATCCCTTCGTTCTCTCTGTCCTTGGCTTCATCTTTTGTGTTAGTCCTTTTGTTTCATCAGAATACACCACACAGTGACTCTTTCAGAAAGGAGGGCATTGTAAATTAACTGAGTCTGGTTTCTATTTCTTTCCAAAACTAGAAAGCTGGATTTCCGAGTTGCCAGGAAGAAGCTGATATGGGTCTCTCCCCTGCCAGGGCATCTCCTCTTGTACCCAGACTCTAGGTATTTATTTACTGGTGTATAAAGTACATGTTTATAGGAATGAGGAGAAGGGAGGTACAAAGTTCAGAGGTCAATGTTAGAGTTCTTCAGTCACTCTGCACCTTGGTTTTTCTCAAAGATTTATTTCTTAAAGATTAATTTTTAATTAACTATTAAAACATATTTTAACTATAAATAAATATTTATTTATTAAAAGTATCTATTAATTACTTTAAATTATGTGTATGTACGTGTGTCTGCCTGTGGATATGCACACATGAGTGCAGGTGTCAATGGAGGCTGGAGACATTTAATCCTCTGCAGCAATGAGCCAGCTGACCCAGGTATTGGGAACCCAACATGGGTCCCTGGGAAAAGCAGCAAGCCCACTTACCTGTTGAGCCACCTCCCCAACTCTAAACTTTATTGGATAATAGTGGGGGTCCTATTATCCAACAACAAGATAATAGTGTCTGCCCCGCCAAAGGGCTAGGGCCACTCGCTCGCTGGGGAGGCAGAGGCACTGGAAGTTTGACTACACTCACCCCATGCTGGAGCATAGCTCTGGGGGTGGGGGAGCACAGTCTGGGGGGGGGGAAGGTGGACCTAGCTGGTGGGGGGGAGGTGTCATCCCTGGGCCTGCAAAGCAGGCTGTGACCATCTGGTTCTCAGGCTCTTGGGTACTCAGGCGCTGCTGGAAGCTGCAGAGCTGGATTGGCCCAAGGCCGAAGGGGAGAAGGGGGAGAGCACTCCAGCTGAGTCCTGAGGGGATGAGAGTTCTTGGCTTGTCACAGCAGTTTGGTTTGGCTTGGTTGCAGTGGCTGGAAACTCAGAGAGGTCTTCTGCAGGAGATTAGATGGTGGCTCTGTAGGTGAAGGCCTGCTCCATTGTTCCCCACAGGGGATCCTGATGAAAGAAAAACCGTCCATGGTTTTAAGGTGTTTATCGTCATGGCGGGAAGTAGATGAGAAACCGTACCCCGTTTTCTCAGGGTGGGCCTGAGGTTAAATACCTTTTGCAGGGAATGAGTGTCTGGGAAGGAAATCTTGATTCGCTAAGCCCTTCTGGCCTTTAGGTATCTCATTAATATGGAGATCTGTCTTGAGGCTCTGTGGCCTGTAGTCACGCCCTCTACCTGTGGAGGGGCTAGAGGGTGTTACCCTACATGACTGAAGAACACAAATCTATGGAGGGCTGCGGCCTCGTGTCAGGAGCCTGGAGTCTTGGGGCATGCCAAAATGCCTACCATCCCTTGCAGGAGACCTGTCACCAGGGTCTCAAACTTAGCTCAACCAGAAATCAGGCCGCCTTTCACAGTCCTACAAATTTTCATCACATTGTTTTGAGAAAGCCCTTTGCCTGAGCCTGCAGTTGGTCAGTCTGATGAGGCTGCCTGGCCAGGGAGCCCCTGGGACCTACTAAGTCCGCCTCCTGATGTTAAGTTGGTAATCATCGTAGCACCTGCTGTTTGTGTGTTGCATGTGTGCGCTGGGATCAGACTCAGAACCTATGCTAGCTCAGCAAGCACGTTGCCAACATTACACCCCCCACCCACTCCTCTTAACTCCCATGGAGCCTCTCTTGGGCTGTCTCTTTCTGGATGTCAGACTCCTAGTGCTATCATTAGCCAAGATGGGCTACCATGGTGCAGGCCTGTGTCCTACGTTCTTCCCGGCAGTGAGTTAATCAGCTCCGAAGACAGGATTGTCCTGTGACTTGGAAGAGTTGGTCATTTTCTCCATTTTTTGCCTTACCGTTCCTCCTTTAGGCATGGCTGCCACCCGCGTGAGAGCCTCTGGAGCTGGTCCAAGCCCCCCACCTTTCCCCCTCTGCCCTTTGCAGTGAATTCCTAGGGTGGCACCTGCCTGATCTTCCAGCTCACTAATTTGCTCCTCAGATGTCTCTTTCTGCTTTTCAGACTGTCTATTTTAAATCTCCACAATCTCTAATTAGTTCTTTTATATAAAAGCCCATTCTTGCTTCATGAATACAATAACCACATATCTCTTTAAGGATAGTAATTATACTTATTTTAGAGTCTCCTTCTGTTGATTTGATCAACACTGCTTCCTCAGGCATCGACATTTCTGCCTCTTTCTTAGCCGTTCCAGGCTCACACATTTGGTCATGTGGGCAGAACGCCCAGCTCTATGGTTGAGTTTCACCATTTATCTGTCTGCCACTGTGGTACCTGTTTCTGCACTTCCAAATGGAAGTTAGAGAGGTAGAACCCCTTATCTGAGGTTTTACTTTATGGGTTTTTTTTTTTTTTTTTAGCTACCAGAGGTCAACCTGTTCAAAACAATATTCAAAGGAAAATTCCAGAAATAAACATAAGCTGCAGTGCCTTTAAATAAGGATGCGATGTGAGCCATTGTTATCAGTATCTGCCTGCATTTGACTTATAAATTAAACTTGATCCTAGGTACATGTGTCTACACAGGGCTTCCCAGGCATGTGCACAGGGGCCGCTGTGCATGTTTCCAGGTTGGGTGGAGAAGAGTTGCTCTCTTTCCTTTGAGATTGTTCTCTTTTCTTGAGTTCAGCAGCTACCTGGTCACTGCTCTGCCATGATGGCCTCCCTGGGTCTCAGTCTGAGGTGAAGGGATGCAAATAATAGCCAGGAATAACCAAGTAGCTAAGATGGTGGGCCAAAAGCAAAATCTGACTGACTCTGACTACAAAACTCACACAGCTACTTTCTACCACTTTTTTCATTCATACTAAGACCACTGTCCACCCCACTCCATGGCCACTGTCCACCTCACTCCATGGCCACTACCTACTACTCTCTATGGCCACTGTCCACCCCAGTCCATGGCTACTGTCCACCCTACTCCATGGCCACTGTCCACCCCACTCCATGGCCACTGTCCACTATTCTCCATGGCCACTCTCTTCCCCACCCCCTGGCTACTGTTTATCTCATGGTTGGTTGCCATGACTCTGTATCAGTTTCCATACCTTCGAGTATACTCTTTTTCTCTGGTGTCTGCGTGAATCTTACAGGAGTCTGATCTGCTGAAGACTTTTTGTGTAGTCTTGGTTGCTGAAGCCAACACCTCCCAAATGCAAGGCAAGTGTTCTACCCCTGTGCTGCATCCTTAGTGTAACACTAAAGATAGACTCTCTCCATGGTGGTATAGCACTGGTGGGTCCTCTGGATCCTCCATTGATTACTTGGGTTACACCTGGGCACTGAGGGAAACAATTGAATGTGTTTAACCACCAGAAACCAACTAAGATGACCAGAAATAAGACACAAGGTTCACACCCTTAAGCATGGTCCATGACCAGCCAAGAGCAGAGCTACATGGTGTCTGGAGAAGGAGCTGAGAGTTCTACAACTGAATCCACAGGCATCTGGAAAAGAGAGACACTGAGCCAGGCTACCCCCAGTGACACACTTCCTTCAAGATCACACTTCCCTGCTAGCCTATAGGGGCCATTTTCATTCAAACCACCACATTCCATTTCCCCACTGTTCTTCAAGACACACCTCTGTCCAGTTTGGGGGTTAATAGCTGGTACTCCCTTCCATTCCAAGGAGAGTTCTGGAGAACAAAAAAATGTTTCCAGTCAGGGGGACAGTTGCACAGACAAGGATATGGGTACTGGAAATTCTGCGAGGTGTACCCTCCTCAAGCTCAGGAATTCTTAGCAGCAAGCACATGGTGGCCTCAGCCATTCCCGTGCTAAAAGCTGCAATTCAAAGATTCTTCTCCCAGTAGAACAGTCCTTCGCCATCAACACTCAACAGTGCCTGTCCTAAGATATCGTATCCTTCCAGACACCGACAGGTCATTACCCAGAAACATGTCATCATCAACACCCAGGCTTACACCCAGGTCTCCTCTCCACCGTGGAGCTTCTCCGTCCTGGTCATTTAAAGCTGCCCTTTCCCTGTTGCCTTAGGCTGAGTCTCTCTTAACTTGATCAGCAGTGGGGAAATTGGATCAGGACGTGCAGATCAAGGCCACTCCTGCTGTATGAATGTCAGAGGCCCCTGGGCTCACAGACCTGTTGTTTTCTAAAGCTTCATCTTTGACAAGCAGATGGCGAGCTTCGGAGTGCCTTATTGAATTTGTATTTATGGAAATGATGCGTCCGATTATCGCTGGAGGGAAACAGTCCAAGCCAGAAGCTAATGTGGCCCATCTATGAGGGTTTAAATCTACTTACCTTTAGGAAGGCCATGTGCTCCATGGGGACAGTTGGATCTTCTGCCTGGTGCCAGAAGAGTCAGAGACTAAATGTTCTCCTTGGCCATGGGGACTTTGTGACCCTGGGGGCTGTCCTCGGTTGGGAGCTGAGATGCAGTTTGTATGTGCTGATGCTCTATCTATCCAAAGTGGACATGAAAAAGTCAGCAATAAAACAGTGACAGTCTCCCGAGCTTGTCCTGTGGTGCTTTGAACGAGTTCCCAGTTGGTGGCACTATCTGGGGAGGCTTAGGAAGTGTGGACTTACTGGAGGAATATGTCACTGGGGGGGGGGGGTGCTTTAGAGTTTAAATCCTCATACTACCTCTTTCTGGCTCTCTCTGATTCTGGCTTGTGGTTCAAGATATGAGCTCTCGGCTTCCTATCCCTGCCATAAGGAGACCACGACAACTATAAGAGAAAGCATTTAATTGAGGCCTTGCTTATAATTTCAGAGATTCAGTCTATTATCATCATAGCAGGGACCTCCACAGTGCATGCAGAAGTAACTGAGTACACATCTTGCCTGAAAGTGGCAGGAGGAGGGGGGAAACTGGACCTGACGTGGGCTTTTGAAACTTCAAAGCCCACCCTCAGCGGCACACTTCCTCCAGAAAGATCACACCTCTGAATCCTTCCTAAACAATTCTACCACGGGGGTGGGGTGGGGTGGGGGGGACCAAGCCTACAAACACAGGTGCCTATAAGGGACATTTTCATTCAAGCCACCATACCTGCTGTTTTCTGCCACATCCATTGTGATGGAGTCTTATCCCTCTGGAACTGTAAGCCGAAATATACTCTTCATTTTATAAGCTGCTCATGGTGTTATCACAGTCACAGAACAGTAACTGATCTACCCCTTAATTTAAAATAAAAAAAATCACCTACTTGATCCACAATATCACTTCTCATCATGAACCCAACAGTCAAAAAGTGGAAACGGGCAGGTGGTAAGGGCTTGTCACTTGTGGTTTGTCAATTTGACACAACCTGGAATCACCTAGAAAGACTGAGAGGTTGTCTAGATCGGCTTGCCTGTGACATGTCTGAATGGGGTTGTCTTGATTTTTTTTAGTTGACATGGGAAAACTGTCTTAGTTACTCTCTGTTGATATGAAAACACCACAACCAAGACAGCTTACAAAGGAAAGTTTGCTTGGGGTTCACAGTTTCAGAGAGCGAGTCCATGACCATCACGGCCGGGATGCATGTCGGCAGGCAGGCACGACGCTGGAGCATAGCTGAGAGTTTACACCTTGAGATACAACCATGAAGCAGAAAGAGATAGGGGAGAGGGAGAAGGGAGAGAGACAAGACTAACTGGGAAAGGTGTAGGATTTTGAAGCTGGTCCCCAGTGACACACCTCCTCCAGTGAGGCCACACCTCCTAGTCCTCCCAAACAGTGCTATCAACTATTCAAATATATGAGCCTATGGAGACCATTTTCATTCAGAACACTACAAAGACCGACCCTCAAAGTGAGTAACACCGTTCCCTGGGTTGGGTCCTGCATTGTATAAGAGTGGAAAAATTGATCTGAGCATTTATGCATGCATTCTCTCTCTCTGCTCTTGATTGTGGTGTGATGTGACCAGCTGCCTCATGTTCCCACTGCCTTGAGTACCCCACAGTGATGAATGTGGAATTGTGAGCTAAAATAAGCACTTTCTCCCCTAAGTTGCTTTTTGTCGGGCATTTTGTCACAGCAACAGAAATGAAACTAGGGTACCATGCAAGCAAGAGGAGCTGAGCTTCATTCCCTGCATCAAAGTCAGGTGTGGTGGGACACCTGGTCCTGGTGCTGAGGAGGCGGGGACAGGAGGATCCCCTGGGCACACTGCTCAGCAAGCCTGGCCTACTTTTGAGTTCTGCATTCAATGAGGAAACTTGTCTAAACAACCAGGTAGAAAATTAATTGAGTAAAGACACTGGGTATGAATATCTGGTGTCCATCTCCACAGAGCCCGTGCACATACTCACACACAAGTGTCCATCCACGGATGATGGATAAGCAATGTGCTGTCCACCCACATAGTAGAATATTATTTCGTTTAAGCAGGGATGGCATTCTGACACCTGTTGCAATATGGATGAACGCTGAGAACACCGTGCTGTGGGAAATAGCCCAACACAGAACATACATGTGATATGTTATTACTTATGTGAAGTCCCTACAGTGATGGAGGTCATAGAGAAAGAGAATAGAATGGAGAGGGGAGGGGAGAGGCACTGCCAGGCCTCAGGAGGAGAAACAAAAGGTGGTTAAGGGAGATGGTGTACCAGTGTGGTGAAGAAAGATCCCTGGACACAGAAGAGAAAGGCCCTTCTGCAGGATGAATTGTCCTGAAGTGTGTGTTTAACAGCATTAACAGCAGTTGCTCCTAGAAATGACGTTCCTGAGCTTCATCTTGTGATTCCAGGGGCATTTGCAGATTTGTGACAGCAGAGACAGCTAATGTGATGGGGTCCTCAGCAAGGCACATCCCAGCCTCTGCCCATGACAACTCCTGGAGCCCCTCTCCCTGTGCACTTGTCACATGGGCTCCATTGCTATCTCTACCCTTCCCCCCCACCTGTCACAATAGCTCCATCAACGCTCTGCAAGAGAAAAAGACCTAACCAGGGAGGCCACATCACTGGATCCTGCCTCCTTCTGCCTGTCCCAGGTACCTCCAGCAACACTCACTTCATTGTCAAGGGTCAAAGGTCAGTTTTGCTTTTGGGTGGCCAAGCGGGAAGCTGGAGGCTGCATCCTGCAGAGAACTTCTGTTTTCCTCAGATAAGGTTTCCCTAAGCAGATGTGGCCCAGCTAGTGAGGGTAGAGGTTAGGGCTGGTAACTTCTCAGACTTTGGGGACTGAATCTCCTCGTATCAGCTTAAGCAAGATTGGGTGAATTGGGGATCCTGGAGCTGGGTAGCACCAGATTGTGTCAAAAGTGCCAAGTATCGGTTAACAGCAGCTATCCATTGGTGTCATATGAGATATTGTAGCCCTGATACAGACAGAGGTGGTAGGGCCCCAGAGATCAGGGCAGAGACCTGAGGGACAATCACTGGCCTGCGTCTCAGGCTGTAGCTATCATCCACTCTCTTTGGGGTCCTAGTAAAGTCATCAGTCCTTTGAGGTGCAGCTGAAACCAGCAAGGCTCTCTTTCCTCCTCCTCTTCCTCTTCCTCCTCCTCTGCCTCCTCCCTCACTTCCTTCCCCTCTTCCTCCCTGCCCCCCAGATGCAGAAACAACTTACCCTATCTGGTAGATGCTTTGCCCAGCCATGGACAGCCCTTTACCATTTTCATGTGGTTTTGACCAGCAAGGAGAGCCAGGGTCAACACACAAGGACACTCAGCAAACACTTTGTCATCTAGGGAAGATCCAGGACCTAAGACAGAGAACAAGAAATTTGAAGACACAGGCTATAACTGTAGCAGCAGTCCTGAGCAGGTTCCTTCTGTGTGCCGAGCAGGTGCCCAGGACACTCTCACTCATTTCCCTTTCATGGGACCACTCCAGGGTCATCCACAGTACCCAGTTCCTACAGGTGTCTGCTCACCCTTACTCCCCAGACTATCCTGCAGACAGGCACCTGACCATCAATGCTTCTTTCACTGGGGAGGGTGAAGACTGGTTCTTTGTCATCTGTGTGATAGTTTTTGGGGTGCACTCCAGTCTTGTCATGTTGCCACATCCACACTGACTCTGAGCCTCCTGTACCCTTCCTTCCTCTTCTAGGTTCACTGGGATGGCCTAGGACTATCTCTCACTTCAAGATCCTCAGCCTAGTCTGGAGAGTGGCATGAATGGGAAAGTCTTTTCTGTATAAGTTTGAGGACATGGGTTCAATCCCCAGGACCCACTGTCATGTGGCATGGTGGCTTGTACCTCTAGTCCTTGGGTTCAGGCAGAAACAGGTGGATCTCTAGGGATTACTGGCCAGCCAGTCTAGCCTACTTGGTGACTCCAAGGCAGCCTCCAAAACAACAACAACCAAATGATTCCTGGCACCCAAGGAAGAATATCTGAGGTTGTTCTCTGCCTTCCACATGCCCACACATATGCACTGCCCCATGCATACACATACAAACATATATATCCACATGCATACACTCTACTAAATCATACCTACAAGGTTCCTCTGCCCTGGGACCAGATACAGACATTACCCATTCCTGGGACTGGATACAGACATTGGAACATGATTGTATCAATCCCATGACACCCTGAGAACCAGAGAGCACCTTGAGGGTGGGGGTGCCAATCACATGCCTCTCTGGTTCTCTTCTGGTCTTGGTTCCCTGGCCATCCAGCCCCTGTGGAATTATTCCAGTATAGTTGCAACAGGGATATCCTTGTGGGATAGGCTTCGCCTCTTTACATTGGCAGATTTGGGTCGGCAGTGGGTGAAAGAGTACTGTAGAGTTGGTGATCACTGAGATAACTAAGCTGTTGACCTTCATGTGTTGTGTGGCCTCAAAAAGAGTGTTGTGTGTGGTATGTATGCATGTGAGGGGATGTGTGTAGTATGTATCTGTATGATGTGTATGTGTGTGCTGTGGTGTGTGTGTGTGTGGTATGGGGTGTGTATGAGGTTGTGTGGGGTGTATGTGGATGTATGTATGTGGTGTGTGGGATGTGGTGGTGGTGGGAAGCTGCCTCCCCCTTCACTCTCTCATTACTTAGTACACTCAGAAGAGATGGAGCCTGAAGGAGACCATCAAGGGTGTAGGTCACTCACTCTTGAAGGCTTGTTCATGGTGACCTGCTCAGGTTCACATGGGGTTTCTGGACACCATCACCGCCCCGGAACACAGAGGGTTTTGCTCACAGATATATATTCCTGGCCCTGCTTCTGGATCCTGCCATGGGTTCTAGCACTGTTGGAGTGGGCTCTTATGATAGCCCCCCTGTAGATCCTTTCATGGCCGCTGTTCTTGGTGCTGGACATCTCAAAGCACAGATGTCTCATGGGTTCATCCTGCTTCATCCTGGGCTTTGTCCCTGGGAGAACATGCCTCTTCTGCCTTCAATCACAGTCTCTGTGCTTAGGTTGAGGGGACAGACGCCAACTCCCCAAGGAAGACATGTTGCCTGTCACAAGCTTGATATTGATCTGTCCCAAGGAAGTCCCTAGGCACTCAGCTTCAGGCTGGGAGTGTGTGGTTCTGTGGCCCTGCTGGGGAGCTTCCTGCCCTGACTAATCTGCTTCAGCTGTCCAGGCCAGCTTTCATGCCCCACTCCGGTAGCTGCACTGCTGGTTGTCACCACCCACGATCAGGACGTAGCTGCAGATGGCCTCATGTGGCAGAGCCAGTGAGGGATTACAGCTCCCTAAGGCTCCCAACATCAGAGAAATTCAGAACGCAAGGGGCTTATTAAAAGGCTGAAATTGGTTCTAAATGAGGTCAGCATCGTCGATGAAGCTTGGAGCAAAGCCAGGCACTTAGAAGCATACCGAGTCTATTTCCTGACATGGTGACAGTGACATCCTGGGTGCCACCCCCACCCTGGGAAGGCAGCTGATATAGTCAAACCCTAGCAGAGTCACCAGGATAGGGATGCAGTCAAGAGCAGGAGAGAAGGAAGGGCAACACCCCCTGCACTGGACCTCCCAAACACTACAAAGAGGTGTGTCCAGTCAGCTCAGGGTGTGTAGCGGTTCAGAGAATGTGGGACAGAGACAGGACAGCTGACCACTGTTCCCTCCTCAGGGTCAGATCACTCCTCTTCAAGATTAATAAGAGGAAGGGAAAATAATGATAACAATAACAAATTTAACTTGCAAGACCAACACTGAAACATAAGGGCTGAGGAGATGGCTCAGGCAGTTAAAAATGCTTGCCCACAAGCATGAGGATCTGAGTTCAAATCCCAGCACCCAGGCCTGGGTATGATGGCACACACTTTTAAATCCAACATACAGAAGGCAGAGGCAAGGCAGACAGATTTCTGTGAGTTCAAGGCTAGCCTTCTCTACATAGTGAGAATCTGTGTCAAAAATAATACATAAATATATACATACATGCATGCATACATACATACACACATGCACACATAGAAGGGCTATAGATGCCCATGGGCCCTGCTGGATCTGCCTCAACATCTGGCTTTTCTTCCAGGTTTTAGGTCTGGTCAGCACATCCTTATGACTCCCATGGGATTTTCCTGATCTTGGCTGTCAGTGTACACACCTATCCCTTATACTGCTAAGAGAACCATGCCCTACTCTGCCCTGCCACAGATGACGGCATGACCCTGAGTACCCATGTGTCAGATGGGGACAACCACAGGCTGGTCTCTCAAAGCCAGCAAAACAGGCAGGCCTACTTCCCTCTCCTGGTAACAAGACTGGGTAATTGTTACTTCTGAAGTTGGCTGAATCACTTCTGCCAGCGTTCCAGCCTTGTTCCTAGCTGCAGAAAGGGAGTGCTTTTTGAATCTGTTAAAACCAAACTTGTGTGTGTGTGTGTGTGTGTGTGTGTGTGTGTGTGTGTGTGTGTGTGTGACTCTGCTGTTTACTAAGAACTGTGCTTCTCCTCTGAGCACAGAGTGCAACTGTTGCTCTCATGGTGGATGTAAGAAAGCAATACTACTTGCTGCAGTCAGGCTCCTGCCCAGCACCTCAACCCTTCTTAGGAGACAACCCAGAGGCTTGCTGCTCCAGGTGGACCTACGGTGAAAACCAGGCTGCGGCTAGCTAAGCCACACCCCACTCAGAGCCTGTGACTTTTGTCCCGTCTTGTGCAGCATGGTGTGCCCATTAGCCCTGGACATTCTGCCTATCAGCTTTCCAGGGCAAAGCTGGGACTATCTGGAAATTTCACCTGTGTGCAGGACTGAGGTCCCTTTTCTTTTGTGGAACAGAACTTAGTGAAGAATTGGCCTTGCTGGCCAGAGGCTCAGGCTGGGCTACTGTGTTTCTGAGAAGGAAGCAGGAGGAAAAAGAGGGAGAGAAGGAGTCACAACTAGGTTGGAGGGACATATAGTCACAGTGAGGTACAGAAGTGGATAGCTTTGGATGCAAGCAGGAGACCAAGTAGAATGTCCTGGTGTTGGGGTGTAGACAGTACCCGTTCTCATCATGAGACAGGCAGGGCTGAGCAATAAATAGGAAGGTCAACCTATGTAGACAACATGTGACAGCTACAGGAGAAATAGCACTGGGGGCAGCTGACCTGAGAAGCAAGAGGAAGCCCTGGGTTTGAGATCTTTAGTGAGATGGGAACAGGTGTGTCCCCCACCCCCTTTCCCTAAGGACCATCCCCACAGCCACGGGTGCCCATTCACCCCCTTTCTGCCTGCTCTGTACTGTCTCTGTACCCACTCCTTCTGTAGCAGCCGTGGCGCCAGCTGGAGCCCGTGGGGAAACAGGAGAAAAAGTGGGAACAGCAGGCCTCGGAGAGAGTGTCTAAACATGGACTATTTGGGGACTGTCTTTTATTTTTAGTTTAAAACTTATCCACCCTTCATCATTGTAAAAACAGGAGTAAGGAACCCACCACTCACTGTCACTCAGGAAGGAGCCCCTTGGACCTCAGCTGGAGCAGTTGGAGAGGACATGGTACCTGGCTGCTTATGAGGCACTCAGCAGGGCCTGGCTGGAGGTGTCCTTAGGACCTATGTCTGCAGAGAGTAGCTGTTTCCAACAGGCGTCAGAGATTTGTTGGAGGACATCAGCCATCCTGCTTTAATCTAGTGATGTCCATGTGTCATTAGTGCCAATTAGGGGAGGATGGGAGCAAAGTGTTTGCCCCAGGGCATGGGCTGGTGGGAGGGCCACCAGGACAATTGAATTCCCCACCAGACAAATGTGATTAGGTGCAGCCTGGCCCAACCCCACCAGACAGGCATAAATGGCCGGTGGGGCTGGGATGCTCATCCCAGCCATGCAGGCTTACCTCAGCCACCAGCCTTGCTGGAGCAGCCTCCCCAGCCCCAGCGCCCGTGAGGCAGCATCCATGTATGGCACTGCGGTGGCCATCTTCCTGGTTATCCTGGTGGCTGCACTGCAAGGTTCAGAGCCTCCAGAGAGCCCCTTTCCCTACCACATCCCCTTGGACCCCGAAGGTATTTTAGAGCTCTCATGGAACGTCAGCTATGTACAGGAGATCATCCACTTCCAGCTCCAGGTACGAGGACTGAGGGCCGGGGTCCTGTTTGGAATGTCGGATCGAGGCCAGATGGAGAACGCAGACCTTATTATGCTCTGGACTGATGGGGACAGGGCCTACTTTGCGGTGAGTCCTCTGCCACCTTTCTGTCTTGTCCTCATATCCATTACCCCAGCTGGCTATCTTCACACAGACATGCTCTACAGTCAGTAAAGAAAGCTTGCCTACTGCTTCTGTGTTTGATGCTGTTAATCTGAATTAAGCCCTTCAGCATCCTAAGGAAACTCACTAGAGGATGGAACAGTAAGCGGGCTCTTCCTGGAGTCCTTGAATGCACCCCCAAATAATGATGGCAGCAATCCTAAGGATGGTAAAGGCATATGGAGGACCCACATGCCATGCAGCATGCGCTCCCCCCCCCCCCCACGTGCCATGAGTACAGACCCTGCGTATCCTCCAGTTTTACAAATAACAACTCCATGCCACACTACCAGTGCACCTGTTATGGGCCAGGTGGCATGTGGCTTAGTAGAGCAGGCAGCATGCACACCAGCCTGGGACACAGCACTCACAGGCCTTCTGTGCTATACCCAATGATGGTGAAGGTAGACACAGATACCACTGCAAACCAGATGTGGGACACCCTCACCACACAAGCTGAGCCCAAGCCAACTGAATACCTCTGGTTCCTTCTGTTCAAAATCTACCTGAACACCTGCATGCTAGGGTAGCAAACAGGAAATCTTCTACATACTGGAGCATCCTTCAGGGTCCCTGCAAGCCACAGGGATCAGTAGAGGGAGGAGAGACACCACACACACATCTTCTGTGGGTCTACTCTTTCTCTGCAGAGGGCCTGACCATCAGAGGATAGAATCTAACTCTGTATCTACAAGAGATGGTCAAAGATTTTCTTTATCAGATCAGAAGGTACCTTCTTCTTACCAGCCTCAACTTTGTTGTGTTAATCCTCCTGCCTCAACTTCCCTAGTGTTGGAGTTACAGGTGTGAGCCACTAAACCTGACTAGAAGATGCTTTCTTGAGCTGAGCATGGCAGCCACTCTCCCTGTTTCACAGTGAGGCCAGTCATTTGCCCAGAACTGTCAGGCGAGGTGACAGAGCAAGGCTGACTGTACAGTGGCTCTGGAGTCACAGTCTGTCTGGGGGATGTGGGAGACAGAAGAGCCTTGTTGGACCCCAGAGGGATTGCAGTTCCTCCCCGATTCCTGGTCTTTTCCAGCAGCAACTCCCACCTGAGGGGGCCTTTCCCACCCCCGCCATGTTTGTTTGCACAATGAATTCTTTTGAACACAGACATCAGACATGGAGCTTCTTGGGCAGCAGTATGGTCAGGTACATACTGTAGATTCCCAGCAGCACTGCCAGCTCCCTGGCTGGCCCTGCTGTAAGTCAGCAGAGTCCCCAGCAGGAAATTCACCAGGAGGCTGTCCCCAGGGGAAATTTCACTAATTTCTTGCAGGTGTTGCTTTCCTAAGCATCAATGGCCCTGGAGGTAGAACTAAATAGAAACAGCCCCAACAGTCCTCACAGCAGAGGCCTATGATGCTCATGAACTCAGAGGGAGGCTTACTTGCTGGATGCCACCCCACAGCCTTCTTCCCTTACCCTGGCCTGGAGCCCTGCAGGTGAAGGCTGGGAGACCTCTCTCCAGGCAAAGGTAGCACTAGAGTAAGAGATTCCTAGGTACAGTATTTAAGGCAGCTTTTGCTCTCGATGTTATGCAAGCATGGGGCACATACCTGGGTGAGGAAGTGCCACCTTAAATGCTGCCCTGCCTTTTGCCACTCTGGCTCTACCATCATCAGTCTAGGTCCAAGGCTTTAGTCTCAAATATCTATTCCTGGTGTGCAGTCCTGTCAGAAGCCATGGTCTCCTTAACAATGCAGTACAGTTCTCCAGGTCTCACTCTAAGCCTTGAGAATCTGTCTGGCTAACTCTCTGGGAATTTTAGGTGCCCAGCTAAGTGTGGCATGTTGAAAAGAAGCTGGGTGGGAGTGCAACTTCAGGTAGCATGGGTAACAGAAGGAGATATGGGGGGGGGATAGAAAACTTGGTTCAAGACAGGCCTGTTTCCCCTTACATACACGGGGTCCTGGGTTTGATTCCAACATTGAAAAAGAACAGAGACAGAATGAAACTGTTGGAGTCCTCAGGTGTTTGGCTTTCACTGTGTCTGAAGGAAGCACTTTGCATGTCTGCATGAAAACAAAAGTTTTGATAGCTAACTGACAAATGGCCATGCACCTGCATTTGTTTATAATTAACTTTTCTTCTTTTCCGGTTGTTCAGTAGGTTCTGACTTTGGTGCAGGAAAAGCTTGATGATACAGGTGTCTGTGAGTTGCTGCTGCGCTATAAAGCTTGTATAAAGCTTCATTTGTGCTTCCCTGGTCCCACAAAGCTGCAGCTACCTGGTCGATTACAGCACCCAGCTCTCAGTATTCTCCGGAGTATCGGATATATGCCCAGGTGCACAGGGTGATAAGCGTCAGTCCCACGATCATGTTGCACAGGCTAGCTATGATATCCAAGCCAATGAATCCAGTCACACCAGCAATCACATATGTAATAAAGATGACAACGAACAGTGTGGCTGGGGTGCGAGCGGCAATACCTGAGGACTCCAACAATTTCATTCTTTACTCCAGTGTTTAATGAGCAGATGTATGTATGCATGGTTATTTGTTAACATGTGCAGTTTCCTGATTTATGTCTCTAAATATGCTGTTATCATTTCAGGTATTTGTACATGTGAGGACAGTAGATTTGTTCTGCTTGACTTTTCTAAGTTCTGCTACTGGGTTATAATTAAATAATGTGTGGTATTTAAAAAAAAAAAAAGAACAGAGACAGATAAAATCCAAGAGGAGAGCCAGTCAGCAGCTTCCTAGCCCTGCTGCTGGGTGTTCCTGTGGAGCTGGCGACTCACTGGGGGTAGTGGGTGTGATCTCTCGTAGAGAGATGTGCTCTACCGTGGGTGGGGGCTCCTTCCTGCTCAGACCCTGTGCCTGTCTCTGCAGGATGCCTGGAGTGACCAGAAAGGACAGATCCATCGGGATAGCCATCAGGACTACCAGCTGCTCCGGGCACAGAGGACTCCAAATGGCCTATTCCTGCTCTTCAAGAGGCCCTTTGTCACCTGTGACCCCAAGGATTATGTCATTGAGGTAGGTCGCCCACTGCAAGAATTCAGTTTTCCTGAAGCATCTCTGCATCGTAAAGTATCAGGCCAAAGCCCCTCCCTCCATGGGAAGCCTGAAGTAGAGCTCACACACACGGGAAAGCCACTCACACATGAGAGATAGCCACTTAGCAGATGGAAGGTGTTTTGGGAGTCTCTACTTCTCTAGCAGCATAAGGCTTCCAAAAGCTCCCTGCAGACATGTAGCCAGTGTTCTTTCCAGGTGTGATTGTTGTTTGGGACCCTCTTACCCTGGGATGTATATCTACCCTGCTCCCATCAGCCTGGCATGTAGAACTCTGTACGAAGACCAGCACATCTGGCTTTCTACCCTGCTCAGTTGCTGACTTGCTTTGAGGTGCAGGGCTGGTCCCTTTCTCCTCCAAACCTCAATCTACTCGTCTATAAAATAAGGCTGGAGCCACTGAATTCCCAATGTGGAAGGTCTGTGGTGTACATCATTGTTGTAACAAAGTTCCAAAGCACCCGGGGCTCTTAGCCACTCCCATTAGGAAAAGCCAGTCCATCTTGCCCCTGATGGAACCCTTGCATTCTTGTTCCCTTAGTTAATATTTCTTAATGGTAGGGACAGGGGCTGGCAGTTTGTGGTGGTGGCTGAGAGACAGAGAAGAGATGTTATTGCCATGGGATGAAACTTATTTATTCACGGTCACCCAGGAGGGGCGGCCATAGCATTCAGGAAGCACCAGGCACAGCCATTAGGTAGAATTGAGAGCAGAATTTTTGCAATGAGCTTCTTCACTGGGCTCACAGAGCAAAGGAGGGGCCTGGGAAGCGGCAGGCGGGGTAATTCTGATCTTTCCGTGCTTTAGGATACTCTGCTTACCAGTTTCGACTCTGAGACAATTTAGGGCGAGGGAGATGGTGGCTTTGAGTGGCAAAGTTATACAAAAAGGTGGGCAGTAATCTGGGCTCAGCTAGACTACAGGATTTGGAAGGTGGGTTACATTCATCCTAAGAATGGATCTCAGGGACGGGGTAAACGTATGGTCATTTGCTTAGATCTGTGATTGATTAATGGATGTCAAACAGACAAATCTAGATTCCAAGAAAACAAATGAGGAATTTTGGCCAAAGAGGGGATAGAATAATAACCTAGGAGCTCATGACACAAAGATGCTCGGTCAGGGCCATTGGAAATGGTCATCTAAGTCCCCACCCTCCTGTAGGCAAGGCAAGAGCAGTTAGAGTCCAGAGTGCACCATAGAGCAGGCCGGTGTTTGCATATTCTGAGGCCAGAGACTTCTGCATAGAACTTGCAGGATGTTTTTCCCAAGAGCAGCCATTGAGGCTTTTACCAACCAGAGCACGCTGGTTGTCCACCATGAATGTACATCCTTGGGTACCCACTCAGGAAGGGGCTGCTGGCATCTCCAGCAAAGTATCCACCTAGAGCTGTCAGCCTCTGTCCATAGCACCCTGTGAGGAAGCCAACCCATCTCTGTGGTCTAGCTGGGCCCTCATCACAGCAATGGCCTGTAGACTTTTATGTGTCCAGCTCCTGGGGGTTGGGGAAAACTCGGTCACACAACTCCCTGTCAAATTCAGGACTCCCCAGATTGATTTCTTGGCTCCCTAGGTGGTCACTGACTCCTCAGTTGTGAACCAACCAATACCTCTCCCCTGCCCACAGTGACCTTGGGGTTCATAGAGGAAGTAAGATCCCAGCCTGCCTTATAGCAGAGCCCAGTGGATGGATACATGAATGAATGCTAAGCAAATTCAGAGTGTGTGAGAAAGAAAAAAAAAAGTGTTTAACGGGTAGGGACAGGATTTTAGAAGCAGCATGGGGCCAGGCAGGGATTCATGGTCTTCTCATTTGCTACGCTGACAGTGAGGAGCTTTACCTAGTAGGAGTGGATGGGCAGGGGACATGGTTCTCTTCACTCACCACTGAACCTATGCTGACTCTGAGTGGGAAATCAACTGGTTCTGTCTGGGCTGCAGGATGACACTGTCCATCTAGTGTATGGGATCCTGGAAGAGCCATTCCAGTCACTGGAAGCCATCAACACCTCAGGCCTGCATACCGGGCTGCAGCGGGTGCAGCTTCTGAAGTCTGAGGTCCCCACTCCGGCCATGCCTGAGGATGTACAAACCATGGATATCCGGGCTCCTGATGTCCTCATCCCTGACAATGAGACCACATACTGGTGCTATATCACTGAGCTACCCCCACACTTCCCCCGACACCACATCATCATGGTAAACGTAGATTCATCTCTGCTTTCCACCCTGAACCTAGAGTTGCATGAATCTGAGGTGGTAGCCTGACTCTCTTAGAAGTATCACTGTACTAGTCCCTCGTGATCCCCCTACTCACCATCTGCCTCAGGATCCCTATATTCCTGTCCCACCTGGAGCAGAGCAATAATTTTTTTTTCTTTCTTTCTTTTTTTTTTTTTTTTACTTCTGCAATTGCCTTTGAGGTTAGAACTGCTGTCAATCTTTCTTACCTCCTCTCATGTAAAAGTAGCTCAATTCAATTGCTCCAAAGCTGTAAGTAGGGACTTCATCATAGAAGTCCCAAATACTGTCCCTGTTTCAGAAGAGGAAGAATAACTCAGAAAGGTCATGTGAATGCCCAGGGTCACACAGCAAAGCGTAGGCTGGCTGTATAGCTGTCCTTGAGGCCCAGGCTCTAGACTGGAGTCCATTTTGCCTTCCAATGGAGCTTCAGGGGCCCAGAGTCACCCATAAGTACAAGAACAGTCTTCCTAGTGCCATCTTATAAGGAATAATCAGTGTAGGTCTCTCCTTTCTTCCCTGGAGCTCTTTGCCGGTTCTGTTACCTCCTGGTTCTGAACTGGAAACCCTGAAGTACTGAAATTGTCTTACTTGCTTCTCATTTAGAGCTGAGAAGCTAAGAAACAGCTGGTCCCGCCAAGTGGGAGGGTTAGGTAGATGCCAGGCTCCCAGTTCAGGGTGGTCTATTTCTCTGCAGTATGAGGCCGTTGTCACCGAGGGCAATGAGGCTCTGGTGCACCACATGGAGGTCTTCCAATGTGCAGCTGAGTCTGAGGACTTCCCCAAGTTCAACGGACCCTGTGACTCCAAAATGAAACCTGACCGACTCAACTACTGTCGCCATGTGCTGGCGGCATGGGCCCTGGGCGCCAAGGTATGCACGTATTGCTATATGCCTGTTCTAGTTTGTTTTCTGGTGTTGTGATAAATACCACAGACAAAGTCAATCTGGGGCAAGAAAGGATTTCCTTGGCATACATTTGCAGGTCACAGTCCACCACTGAGGGAAGTCAAGGCAGGGACTGGGGGCAAGCCAGCTTGATGTACCACATCACCTCTGACCAAGGAACTCATAGCCAAGGAAGAGCATCAGGAAACATGGAAGCCGCTGTTTACTAGTTGGTTTGCAGGCTGTCTTATACTCAGATAGTGTTCTTACACAGCCCAGAGAATGGTGCAGCCTACAGCTGTCTTGGCCCTCCTAAGTCAGTTAAGAATCAAAACAAACCTCATAGATGAGCCTACAGGCCAATCTGACAGAGGTTAACTCCACAGCTGAGGTTGTCTCTGGTGAGTCTAGGCTTTGTCAACTTGACAGTTTAAAGTTAGTTAAGACACTACTGTAACATCCCTGGGCTTCCTTTGGAATCCTCAGGATTTTAACTCCCTGCACCTGTCTCCACAAAACTACATCTTAAAATGTCCCAAGAGAGAGCTGGGAAGGAGGCGTGGCAGGCACCAGCAGAGTGCAGGTTCCAAGCAACCTCAGTCACCTCTAGGATGCTTGTGCTTTTGCTCTTTGGGGACCACAAAAGCTTCTTGCAGTCTTCTAGGACAATGCACATGATCACGAGTGTGCACCTCTCATCACTGGATCAGCACCCGCAGGGATCTGTGCAGAGCATAATCCCAGGGCTGCCTGTGGTCGGGCAAGTTGTCAACAGACCACGCCCAAGAGTCTTATTGTGCACCTTCTAGGTTCCCAGGCCAGAGGATGTCGAGGGCAGGACTGGAAAGCCTGGGAGGGAGGCTCAGCTCAGGTTCGGTGCCAATAGGACCTTCCATGTGTGACAACAAGGTCTACTTAGCCCCAGAAGAGAATCCTTCTAACCCAGGCACTTGCTGAGCTTCTGCTCAGGCCCCAGCTGTTAGCCAGGTTTGTCCCAGAGCCCCAAAGGACCCCTGTCTAATACTCCTGTCCCACACAGGCATTTTACTACCCAGAAGAAGCTGGTGTCGCCTTTGGGGGCCCAGACTCCTCCCGGTTTCTCCGACTGGAAGTTCATTACCACAATCCACGGAAAATACAAGGTACAAGTGTGAAGAGCACATCTCCCGACCCTGCTTTTGTCTCTTAGATGCTTGGGTGCAACCTGTTGAGGCACAGAGGAAACAGGACGTGTGTACATGCCAGAGACAACACAGGCCTTTGCTCCTTGTCTACTTTATTGTAGTTAGCATCCTAAATGAGTTCCCAGCCTGGGGTTCTGGTGTCCCCCTCAACCTAGTGCTGTAATTGATTAGTGATGTCTGCCATGGACCCTGAGGCAGGGCTTGGTGCTGTGCTGTTAAAGCATCTGAACACTCAGTGAAGAGAGAGCCTCCCAAGTCCCATGGGGTAGACAAGATGTCATCTACTTCCTCCCAGGGCACTACAGCAGGCCTTAGATCCAGAAGGCCAAGGACCATGCCTGCAGCTAGTTAGCCAGGCACCGAGTGCTCTGTGAAGTTCTTTTCCCAGCTTGTGTCATGTGTTTAGACGGACCAAGCTGTCCAGTTAGCTCAGAAATGCCTAGGCCAGGGCCACACCTGCCCACCTGCTTCTGTTCCCCCACCTGGCACAGAGATGGAGAAAAGCAGTGAGTGGCTGGGCCTGAGAATACTGTGTTAGGGAAAAGAATCTCAAGGGAAATAAGACACACCCATGCTGCAAAAAGCTTCTAGAAGCGGGACAAGGTGTGTGTGTGTGTGTGTGTGTGTGTGTGTGTGTGGTATGGTGTGTGTACAAGAGGGGAGGGTAATTGATTCCAATTCTATGGTGCCACTTAGTACAGATCTTGCAGGGTTGGCACAATATCAGGAAGTCACCATTGTGGCTGGGTCACCCCATGCCTGAAGGTGAACAACCTGAGAGGGATCATTAGGGGATTGGCAGAGGACACCACATCAGAAACTAAATATCTCCTTGCTCTTGTACTCCATTTTACATCAGACTCCCCTTTCCTTTCTCTCCCCTTCCTTTGAACACGTATCTTCAACTATGCAAATGAGGAGTAGAGAGATCCTGTTAAACATGAGGGGTGTCCACAGTGAGCCTGAAGCAGCTCCTGCACCCAGCTCCCAGCTGGATGTGGAACTGGCAATGCAAACTTAGTGTCTTAAGCGACTTTCCCCTTGGCTACAGCAATGCCTCTGCCATGAGAATCATCCAGAGCGGGCAGAAGTCGAGAGGCGGCTGCGGCCGGAGCACCCATTGGGGATTTATCGCTCATTTAAAACCTGAGAGCAAATGGATTTTTGAAAACTCCTTGGGTGTCAGGGACGTCTGTCTTCCTTGATCGTCTGCATGTATTTATGGATCTTTTGTCAAACATAAGGGTGCTCCTGTCGGTTGGTGAATTTTGAGATGGGCTGTTTTTCTATTAATATCAAAATCCATGATTATCTCATTATTTAATCCCCATCTAAATTTTAACCAATTGCCACTTCTTTTTATTATTTGCCTCTGATGTCATCTGCCTAGAGACACAGGGGCTGTTTGAGTTTGAATGTTATTGGCCTGGGGGTGGGGAGGTAGAGACAGTACAAAAGGAAGAGTTGAGAGCAGAAGAGAGCGAGGGCCTGCCGGCTACATCCTGAAGCAGGCTGGTCCTAGGTCTGAGGCCAAGTTCAGATGCTTCCCGGACCCTTGGTCTTACGCAGAGTCTTCCATTCACCCTCCAGCCTCAGTTTCTCCATCTGTAAATGGGAACGGTGGTCCTTACCATGAAAAACCCCAAAGAGGTGAAGGGTGCGCTAAGAGCAACTTCTGACTCTTCAATCAGAAAGGGTGACTAAGCACACAGTTCCCCAAGGGGTACCTCGGGGGCTGCTGCTTCTTACCACATGCCTCTCCCTCAGGCCGACATGACTCTTCCGGCATCCGTTTACACTACACAGCTACTATGCGACCCCATGATGCAGGCATCATGGAGCTGGGACTGGTGTACACACCCTTGATGGCCATCCCCCCTCAGGAGACTGCCTTTGTCTTGACCGGCTACTGCACAGACAAGTGTACCCAGATGGTGAGTGGACGGGGTCCTACACATAACCCACTCCTTGATGACCAGGGGAGAGCAACAAGAGGACTTTGGACCCCTGACCCAGAATCAAGGTTGTCTGTGTCTCTACGCACCTACCTCCAGCAAGAACTGTTTCATGTCCGTGCACCAACTCTTTGGAAATACGTCACTTTAAAAATGTTTATTTATGTGTTTGATTATACTTTCCTCTTTTCCCTTCTCTGTCTCTCTCTGCCTCTCTATCTTTCCCTTCTCTGTCTCTCTCTGCCTCTCTCTGTGTGTGTCTGTGTGTCTGTGTGTGTGTCTGTGTGTGTGTCTGTGTCTGTGTGTGTGTCTGTGTCTGTGTGTGTGTGTGTCTGTGTGTGTGTCTGTGTGTGTGTGTCTGTGTGTGTGTCTGTGTGTGTGTCTGTGTGTGTCTGTGTCTGTGTGTGTCTGTGTGTGTCTGTGTCTGTGTGTGTGTCTGTGTGTGTGTCTGTGTATGTGTCTGTGTCTGTGTGTGTGTCTGTGTGTGTCCGTGTGTGTGTCTGTGTGTGTGTCTGTGTGTGTCTGTGTGTGTGTCTGTGTGTGTGTCTGTGTATGTGTCTGTGTCTGTGTGTGTCTGTGTGTGTCCGTGTGTGTCCGTGTGTGTGTGTCTGTGTGTGTGTCTGTGTATGTGTCTGTGTGTGTGTCTGTGTGTGTGTCTGTGTGTATGTCTGTGTGTGTGTCTGTGTGTGTGTCTGTGTGTGTGTGTCTGTGTGTGTGTCTGTGTGTGTGTGTGTGTGTGTGTGTATTGGATCCCCTGGAAAAGGAGTGAGATGGTTGTAAGCCTCCCAACCAGGATACTGGAAATTGAACCCAAGTCCTCTGGAAGAGCAGCAAGTACTCTTAACAGCTGAGCCATCTCTCCAGTAACCCATACAGTCCACTTTAACTGCTTTTCTTATGGGGTATCCAAGCTTCCAAATGGGACTCACCTTCTACAGGCTGTGCAGCCTCCTGTCATATCATGTTTCACAACCAGGCAGGAACTGGGGGGAAGGGGGCAGCAAAGTACCCAGTGTCCCTGGGGCTGTGCAAGCACAATGTGACCCAGCAGTGCCCCTGGCTTCTGTAGCAAATAGAAGTGGCTCCTAGCCTATGCCAGGCTGCCCTCATTCTCAGCTGGACCTCTGTCTTAGCTGGGCCCTCCTCCCACCTGGCAAGAAGCTGTGTGGAGCAGCTGTGAGGAATTTCCTGACGTGGAGGTCTGGAGGAGCCACATTGCTGGGTAAGGGTGGGGACAGTCACCAATGGGGATCCCACAGAGCCCTCTCTAGACCGTCTGTGACGCTTTCTCACTCACAGCCCGTTGTGATGGCTCCTCGCGGTCTCACGCTATGGCCCATCGTGATGGCTCCCTGTGGTTTTGGAGGCAGTCAAGTGCACAGATCTGAGCTTCCAGTTGTCCGTAGCCTCTGTTCCTTTCTGTTAACATCTGCTCTCACCCTTTGCAAGGTTTTCTGGCCGGCTGCCATCAGTCTTCCTGTCTGGAGCTCTTTTGATGTCACAGATGTGACTTTACTGTCTGCTGTGTGTCCTGTGTTCTCTGCTGGCTGCTTCCCTGCTTCTTACAATGACCTGTCATGGAATTGTACATATTCCTGGGTTGCAGACAAGGAGACCCAGGCCTGCCAAGAGAGGACACATAACCCAAAGCCGCACCGTGGAGTCAGTTTTTGTTTGTTTGTTTTTTTTTTTTTTTGTTGTTTGTTTTTTTTGTTTTTGTTTTTTTTTTTTGTTTTTTTGTTTTTTTGTCACAGAGCTCATAGTAAATGTTCCTTCCCAGAGTACTCATGGGATGACACTTGTTCTCAAGAGTCCTCCCTACCTGAGCACCTGGTTTTTGAAGTATTAGCTAGGACTAGTGTTCTCAGGCTGAGACCCGGGATCTATCTCTTCTTATACTCAATCAAAAATTTTAGCCCTAGGCCAGGATTAGAAATCAACTTTCCTCCCAAGTTAAAGCAGACAGGTCAGGAGGGGTGATGCTGGCTTCTTAGACCTGTGACCACAGATTACATCCCACCATACACCTATATTCCCGGCTCATTAGCAAGGCCCCCTGGCCCAGCATAAATAGTCACAGTTTAATCGTGAAGGCCCCTGGTTTTCATTGCAAGGGGGATAAAGATATCCATGATGTGAATGGCAGGGACAGTAGCTGACCAGAGCAAGACAGAAGATTCAGAAGTAAAGGCAGATGAGTTGAAAAAAGCACAGCAGTCCAAGGTCATTAAATGTCAGCTCCCAGCACCAGGATCTTCAGTTCTAGCTGGCAGCATGAGAAGAGCCAAGGACCATGGCAGGGCGGTGGAATGGTGTCATGTATAATGGTGCATCTGAGAACACTTGGTATCTAAAGACATGAACACAGATGAAGGAAACAACTGTTCTTTGGAACTGCCCTAATGCCTTAATGAGGAAGGCAGGCCTCCTCAAATTAGGGCTGGCTACCTTTCTGCCACTGGCTTAGTGGTCAACATCATTGGGGTTGACCAGGATCACAATGACCTCAGAGAGAATATGGCCTTCTGTGTACAGGCCCATGTCTGGGGCCCTGCATATGGTGGGAATTGCAAACATCATTGTCAGAGAGCCCATAGAGAAGGAAGGTCCTGTCCTGCCAACATGGAAAGAGCTTCAGAGGTCTGCTGGCTGAGAAGGAGAACTCAGCTTTTGGGGACCCCCAAGGAGACCAAAGGACAGGGGTGTCATCTACCCTGAATGTGTTCTGTGGTTTGACTGCCGGTTGGGGTTTCAAAGTCCGGGGCTTCTGGCCACAGCACACTCTTAAACAAGCCACTCTGGCAGGTTTATGATAGAGATCAGAGAGAATCATGTAGAAAAAGCCGATATTCTGGTAAGCCAGGGGATGCTGCCTTCCCTTGGGGGTCTGACTCTGCTCTTCCCACAGGCACTGCCGGACTCTGGAATCCACATCTTTGCCTCTCAGCTCCACACACACTTGACTGGCCAGAAGGTGGTTACTGTGCTTGCTAGGGATGGCCAAGAGAAGAAGGTGGTGAACAGAGACAACCACTACAGCCCCCACTTCCAGGTGAGAACCTGCCTGTCACCAGCCTCCCAGGCCTTCTGATTCCCAGGGCTGGCTGACTTTTGGTGGTGGACCCTGACCCAGGCTGCTGGGTGCCAACAATGTCTTGGTGACAACTTGATTGACCTTGTCTTCCCCTGATTGAAGCCCACACTCAGTCAACCCTGATGTTCCCCAGAGAGATTGAGGCAGAACTGACAACCCAGGGAGGCTTTGGTGGGGAAGAACAAGGTGGCTGGATCAGGGACCACAGCTCTTTTTCATTCCTCTCTTTCCAATTCCAGGAGATCAGAATGCTGAAGAAGGTTGTGACAGTCCACCGGGTGAGTGCCCGGCAGGGACAGATGGCTGGGGCAGGAGATATTTGGAGAGCACTGTTCCCAAAAGAGACAGAAAGCAGAGGGGCAGGAGAGAGTCCACAGGGCAGGCACAGCAGGGCTGGGTAAGGTAATGTGGACTTCATGGCACAGTGGGGACATTGTCTTAACCACTACCCCAAAGACTGGAACACTGACAACACTGGTAAGAGATGGGGGTGCCAAGATGTAGTCTTTGCCCATGCAGAACTGGGGATCTAACATGGCCAGTCAGGCCATGAAGCTACGATGGATATGAGCCCAGGAATGCTGAGATTCCGAACCTCACTGGGTAGGGTGCTGGGCTCCTCTTGGGAGATCACACATCATAGTGGCTTAGTCCCCATGAGGATGAGTTGAGCACCCCTGTGGGCACCAGGTGGGCAGGTGCTGATGTGTCTGCTGCCTCTCTCTCCAGGGGGATGTCCTCATCACTTCATGCACATATAACACAGAAAACAGGACACTGGCCACAGTGGTAAGTCACACTGGCTTTTCCAGTCACCCACACAGAAGTCTGCTTAAAGATTTCTAACCATTCCCAGGGTTGAGTGTAGGCTGCCAGAGGCAGGACTGCCCCTTCTGCATTCCTTGATGGATCGGAACACCCGGGGGTGCTTCTCTAGCGACTCTGACCCTTGACCCTTCTGCCCCAGCCCCCTAGTTCCAGTTATCCAGGCAGCATGCTGGGCTCTGCACTCCCCATACTGAGTCCAATATAGAGTTAACACTGTCAATACAGCTTCAGGGCCTTATCTAAGAACCGCTAGGGTGGGTTCTCATTGGTACCCATGTGTTTGGTATCTCTCTGGCATGGGAGGGAGCCAGGAAGTACTTTGGAATTCAAAAGTCCACCTGGGGAGATATCTGCTACAGGAGATAAGCAAAATGACAGGATCGATCACAGACACTTCAGCGGACATCTCCCAGAGGTGACAGGAAGGATGAGAGTAGGGGAGAGATGGGAAAGAGCTTTGGCTGGGGTCATGAGCCAGGAGCCTTGTTCTTAGGATGTTCAGCTGCAGGGGAGTGTGGAGATGTGGGTAGCACCAGGCAGGTGGATGTGGTCAGCCACTCCAGGGAGGAGACATGGGCCTTGCTTTGGGCTGGACTGTGGACAGTCCAAAGAGGAGTACCTTGTAGAAGGACTATTTTTCAAGGTGAGGTATGCAGGGAATGTGTCACCAGTCTGGAGCACGTTGGGCAGGGAGAGGGATGTTTTCCATGGTTTCCTGGGTCCCCCCATTCTCAGTCATTGTTTCCACTAACCTTCTAATTGATCCTTGTGCATCCCACAATTAACACATGAACTGTGCAGTTCCGAGTGAGCCACACCTGGGCTACATCCCACCCTGGCATCCCTGAACCTTAGAACTCCTACCAATACTGTAGCACTGTCTCTGCACAGTGTTCCATGGCTTCAGCCGCAGTCCAGGGTTCCCCACGCTGTTTCACGTGTGTTCTTTAAATAGCCTTATTGTGAGATGATTCACATACCACACAGCTGAAGTGTGTGAAGTGTGCAGCTCGTTGCCTGGAAGCATGTTCACAAATCCATGCACACAGTCAAGCCACAGCTATCGCCCCCAGGTCCCCTCACCCAGCCCAACACAGATCCACTTGCTCTGGATGTTTCTATTCTGGACACTTCTCGTCTCTGGATTTGCATGCTATGCAGCTCGCTGTGGCTGGATTCTTTCCCATACATTTAATCCATTTTAGTCTCGTGCCAGTCTCTAAGGCAAGCATTTTCCCAGACACTTTCACAGGCATCGTCTCCTTTCTGCAGGTGCTTCTGCTATGGATGGGAGCAGGGAGGCACCTGCCAGTCATTGGTGGAAGAGAGCCCTTAGGCCTGCTCAGCTAGAGGTGCTTCTGCCAGGGCTGTGTTCCTGTCTTGCCAGA
The DNA here is from genome assembly GCF_011762505.2 of Arvicanthis niloticus. Lineage (NCBI taxonomy): Eukaryota > Metazoa > Chordata > Mammalia > Rodentia > Muridae > Arvicanthis > Arvicanthis niloticus. The sequence goes on from NC_047659.1 coordinate 1,449,344, forward strand.
TTCATGGCCAATAAACAGTGCTTTACTTGTCTTGGAATGTTCATGGTCACTGGCCTAGCAAGCAAGATCTTAGGTCTTCAAGTCCATGTCTCAAGGGCAAGATACCTCCTTGGCTATTTAGGGCTCATGATTTCTTGGGGGAGGCAAGGGCTCCATCTGAGATCAGAGGAAATGAGAGTTTCTAGAAGGCAGACCCGAGCTTTCTGCCTCTGACAACCTGTGGATCCAAAGAGATCGTGGCCTTTGAAATGCAGCTCCCTTCCCAAAGTGAGGGAGAGTAAGTAGCGAAGGAGACTCCACTCTGGCATCCAGGCTATGTTCTCCTTCTTGATCTCTGAGGCGACAGAGCTGTTGTCAGGGAGGGGGTGTCCCATGCTCACGGAGAGCTATGAAAGCTGAAAAATAAGGGCTTGGGACAAGCAGACACTGCAGAAAGATCCACCTAGCACACAGGGAGCAGGCTGACTTCTTATGATGAACTTCCTTCTCCCATACCTCCACAGAGATACCCCAGGCCCCAACCACTCAAGCTGAGGTCAGCTCAGCTTCACACCATCCACGTGGTCTGTCATGATTTAGTGAAGACCTTTCTCTCTTTGCCAGTTCTAATGAGTCAAATAAAATCTTCCTCCCAACATCATGTTCACAAAAAGCCAGGATCCTGGAGAGAGGCTGAGACAGCCTTGGGCTGGGCTCCCTGCTTGGTTCCTGACCCTGATGCAAATGGAGCTCTTTCCACCCCCATCTAGGGTTAGTTTACTAGCTCTGATAGCAGAAAGTAAGCAGTAGGAATGTCACCTGCTCTGTCCCTCCCATATTGTGGATAGGTGGTCTGGGTTCCCAGGACCGTTCTGGGTACTAACATCTCTGCAATACCAATGTGACTAATGGCCAGTGAGCTCTGCAGTGTGTAGGGAGGTCAGTTCCCACTGGGACCATAGAGACTTGTCCCCTGCTCTCTAAGACTCAGTTGTTGTAACCTATACATAAGACAAGAACAGCAAGGCCCTGTCTCCTTGTTTCTGCTTTTTTTTTTTTTAAATCACTGTCTGATGCTTATTCACTGGGTCTCTCTCTGTCCTTCAAGCCACCAGCAGACCACATGAGTTGGGGAACTTTCCTCCTGGCTTTATCCTGGAGGAGGACGTTGGATGCCACCTTGCCGCAAGAAGAGAAACAAGTAGTAACAAGAAAGCCACAGTCAGGTGGGATGCTGAGAGCAGTGTGCTGACGGGGTCTTCTCTCTCCTGCAGGGGGGGTTTGGGATCATGGAGGAGATGTGTGTCAACTATGTGCACTACTACCCCCAGACGAAGCTGGAGCTCTGCAAGAGCGCTGTGGATGACGGCTTCCTGCAGAAATACTTCCACACAGTCAACAGGTGAAGCACTTCCTGCTTTCTGCTCCTGGGGAACCCAGCATGGACAGCCTCTGTACCCTGCATCCTGCACCATGCTCCCTACCCCACACCCTCCCCTATTAAGAGGCTAGGTGGCCAGATACAGAATTTCAGCTAAGTTCTTGGAGCAAAGATAGCATGCATACCATCAGATCTTCTGTGTTTTTAGAGGTGCCTGTGGCAGGTATCACTAATCAATCTCGTGACTTACAAGCTACTGCCAGAGCAGCCATTTTCAACAAGCAAGGGTGCTATAAAAGATGGAAACAGGGCCAAGATAGCTTAGGCAGTGGCTAAGAGAGCCAGGGCTGGAGAAGAGGGGAAGGGCCACTGCTGGGAGCCACGCTGGGTTCCCATTCCTCAGCTATATCTGTAAACTGAGTTATTGTCTTTCCTTCCAGGTTCGGCAATGAGGAGGTGTGCACCTGCCCTCAGGCCTCTGTCCCCCAGCAGTTCGCCTCTGTGCCTTGGAACTCTTTCAATCGCGATATGCTCAAGGCTCTGTATAACTACGCCCCTATCTCCATGCATTGCAACAAGACCTCTGCCATCCGCTTCCCGGTATGACTGCCTGGGGTTGAGTGGTGGGTCGCAGAGACATTCAATGCTAGCTCACCCCTATCCAATACCAACAAACCCCAGTGCTACCTGAGGCTCCAATCCCAGGTCTGTCCAAATCTTGAGGAAGACCCCAGGTAGGTTGAGGAAGGGCACCCTGAACTTCTCAACAAGCAATGCTCACATGAGACTGAGAAAATGACCACATTAGTGATAGAGACAGGTGTACAGACAGATAGACAGTAAGGGAACAGGCCAGCAATACTGCCAGCCAGGCCAGGGAGGCCACTTCTTCTGGGCAGAGTACAGCAGAGGACTAACCTCAGCCCTCCGAGTGTGACTGAGTGTCAGCTCCTTCCTCAGGGAATAAAAATAGATCTGTGGGCAGGGGAGGCAAGAAACCAGCAGTCTGTGACGAGAGTCCCACAGCACAGCTTCACCCTCCTTATCTGAGGCCTGCTGGGAGTCAAAGGCACCTAATTTATTTCCCAGCAGAGCTGGCCAGCAGCAGCAGTGCCAGCCCAGAATGCTGGTCAGCAGAGCCAGCCTGCTCTGTTAGGCAGGAGAGGCAGGCACTGCAGCAGGAGATGAGCAGACCTTTCCTGGCAGCATTTGGGTCCTGGATTAATTGCTAACCCAAACACCCACACCATGGGGAGGCTTGCTCATCCCAGAGAAGTTTGGGGCACTGCTGGATATGGCTGGATCTTGGCTTTTGCTGAAGCCTTGTTGGACAGTGGCTAAAACCAGACCAGAGAACACAACGGCTTAGGGAAGGGACATGGATCCTCTGGTGGTAACCCTCAAAGGCTGACTTGGAAGGGGCGGGGAATGTTCAGCACGGGATAAATTAATTTAAGGACAAGAATCCAACCAGCTAGGGAGATAACACCTTGCTTGGCCCCTCCAGCCTCAGTTTATCTCTTGCTTCCTTTCTTTCAGGGTGAGTGGAATCTGCAGCCTTTTCCTAAGATCACCTCCACACTGGAAGAACCCACCCCACGCTGCCCCATTCGACAGACTCAGAGCCCTGCTAGCCCCACCGTGGTCATTACGGAGGCAGGTGCTGAGTAGGCCCATCTTGTAAGAAGCTGTTCTTCAGGCTCACTTTGTCCCTAAGGGCTCATACCAGCTCCGTGCACCCCTGTGTGAAGACTCCCTTCCATAGAATAGTGCTGTTCACCTAGGAGGAAGGAGCATATCACCTTGGAGATACCTGCATGACTGCATCCCGTGAGGTCCAAGTGGACAGAGCAGCCCTGGACATTCTCTCTACACTGCTGGCTCCACGTAGGGATAACTCGCTATGGGAGTCCAGATTCAATACCACAGGACCTACCTTGCCTCCAGAACAGCCTTGCCAGGCTGGGTGCAGACTCCCCAAGCCCCACAGTCCCAACCCTGTTGGTCCTCCAGTGGTGACTTGTGTTGGTGTATGCCATGACAACACTGCTTAAATACTCCTTTGCAGAATGGCTCATGTTTCCCAGTGGGCGGCTTCCCTGCAACAAGACAGGACACGGCATTTAGCTAGTCAGAGACTCACCAGGGGAACTCGCTTCATGGCAGAGTAAATAGATAGTTTCGCCCACCTAGAGGGAAACCCCAACAAGTAGTTCCGTCATAGAGAGACAAGATGGCTAGAGCCAGGCTCTGTAGGGGGATGGGATGGATCAGAGCCTGTTGCTTCTCCTGTTGGTGACAGGCCAGGCTCTGAAATAGGTAGGCAGGTGAAGAGCTGGCTTGGCCCCTTGATGAAGGAGTGACTTGGGCAAGCCACTCAGCTCCCTGATCTTCATTCAGTCTCCTTGTCTGTTAAATGAGACTCGCCCTCACCTAGCACTGTCTGCACATATGCATGGCCAATATTCCTGCCTTGTGCTGAGCCTTTCTGGGCTCTATAGTATCACACATGTTGTCCCATGTGAGTGAGGCATGTTTCTATAATTCTAGTCACCTCTATCCTCCCTGACTTCTCCCTTCAGTCTCCTGCCGAAGGGCCAGCTCAGCTCTTTGATGGCTTTGGAAGGGAATAAGAAACTGGGCCTTTTCAGCTATTTCAGCAAAATGCAGCCCAGGCTTCTTTAGGCAGGGAGGGTGATGGATGAGCCTTGGGTCTCCTGCACCCCCACCCTCACCCCCACCCCCACCGCAGACACAAGCTAAGGACTGCCTCCCCTTCAGCACAGCTCTTTATTACTAGGGAAGGAAAGTGCCCGGACTCTCTGTGCCTTGCGGTATGAATCATGGCTCCAGGCGCCCATAAGTCATGGATGTAATCGGTGTGAAATGCCAGGCCTAACGGCCCAGAGCAATGTTCAGCACTCCGTCATCTGTACAGCCTCAGAGATGGGCGAGGCAGGCCATCTCTATAGCTGTGTCTTCCCTCTATGGCCCCTGCCTGAGTAGCCTAGAGCCAGGGAGTACAGGAAAGGCTCATGAATCTCTGAGGAGCCTGACCTCCCACACAGTTACTCCTAGTTGTGTTCCAACTTATAGTCAGGAAAGCTTAGGCTCTTGGGTTAGCACTTTGCCCAAGGACCACAAAAAGACCCACCGGCTGCCCATGTGTCATGTCTAGACTACAGTCCCCTGCTTCCCCTCTAGGCTGTTATGCTGTCTCCCCTGGGAGGCCATCTGCACCCTGCCCTATGTCTGTCACAACAGGCCTCGCTGGGATGACCAGGGTGTTGTTATGACTGCCAGATGAGGCATATGAGGTCCCCACCAACTACCTAAACCTTTAAGGACTTGCTATGTCTCTTCCCTAGGAGAGGAAACTGAGGCTCAGAGACCTGAGGTTAGATGACAAGGTCCCCGTAGTGAGCTGTGGAGCCCAGGTCTATCTGATAGCAGCATCTAGGTTCCCAGCTCCACATCCTTATCTTCCAAGCGGGGATCAAGAGTGAGTTTACAAGAACTGAACATGAGGGCGTAGGGTAAGGCTAATGAGATCACATTCCTCCTAGAGGCTCTAGGCCAAAGCAAGTCTCCAGATCTACCCGTCTTCTTCACTGAGGTAGAAGAAAGGGTCTGAGTGTGAGCCATTTCCACAGCTGCTGGGTGTATTGCTTTCCCTTGCTGGGGTTGGGTATCCCATGGAGCAGAGGAATCTCTAGACTCCGTGAAGCCAGGGCTTTTAGGGAGTGCCAAAGGATGGGCTGTACTCCTCTGTATCAGTGCTGAGAGGGCCATGGGTACAAATAGGGTGTCCCCAGGCCGTGGATAAAGTTTACATGAGCTGGCCCTGAACTGCTCTAGAGCAGTACTGTCTGGTAGCCCTCAATCTCAGTGGCTATTTAATTTTTATTTAGATTGGTTTAAAAATGATAAACGCCATAGTGAGCGATGTGGCTCAGTTGGTAGAACACCTTAGCCTAACATGTACACAGCCCTGCCTTCTATCCCCAGAATCACATAAAACTGGGGACAGGTACATGAGCACACCCGTCGTCCCAGCACTTAGGAGGCAGATACAGGAGGACCAGAAGTTCAAGGTCATCCTTGGCTACACAACAGAGCTGAAAGCCCACTTGGTCCACATGATATTCTGTCCCAAAACTGAGACAAAGGTTGGCTAAGGACACAGCTCTGTTGATAAAACTGTTATCAAGCATGCGTGAGGACCTGAGTTCAATCCCCAGAACCCTCACGAAAGTGCATGTGTATAGTCCTAGCACTGAGGTTGGGAGGAGATGGGGATCCCTGGGGCTTGCTAGATCATTAGCCTAGCTTAACCAGCGAACCCCAGGTTCCAGTGGGAAACCTTATCTTGTAAACAAGGTAGACAATCAAAGAACAAAACCCAAGGTTGACCTCCGGCTTCTATACACATGTATGTACACACATATGTGTGCATATACATAAAGGCACACACAAACACACACACAATGAGATATTTACAGTTCCCTTTCTGGTGTCATTCCCTCATGTCAGGCAGAATGTGGCTCATGCCTGCAACAGTGGATGGCCATCCACACGGTATCCCATCACTGTGGGGAACTGCTTGGAGGCTAGGGACACCTACCACTTGTGATGCAGAACTGGTGGCACCCCTCAAACTACAGTGACCTCCTAAGATGTTGCAATGAGCTTGCACACAGGTTCCTGGGCTCGCCGAGTTGTCTAAAGATTCTCGGTAGGCTGCCGCTGTAGCCTGCTTAGCAGTGAGAACCTAAGATGCTGGGCACTGATGCAAAAGGCCTACCTGCAGGTAGATGCACCATCAGGTCTTCAGTGGAAGAAGCTGGGATCTCAGTGTCCAGCAGCCCAAGCTTGCCATTAACATACTTAGTGTATTTACACAAGGGCTGCTTTCTTAGAAGGGGCCACATGCTGGAGTATTCAGGGCTATTTAAACCAGCCGGAATCCACAACTGGCCAGGAGTGGCTGGGCCAGCAGGAAGTCAGGGAGCACACTGGTCATTTTGCATCCTGACAGGATGGTCACCTGATGAGTGAGTGTAATATCTTGACTGAGCCATTTTCTGATGCCCTTCCCAAATGCCCACCTTTGTCTCTCACCACAGCCCAAGAATGGTTCTCTCTGCCCACTCTAAAGGGCTCAGCTCTGCCTGTGGGCTTTGTCTCGCTCACTTCCCATAGATGTAGAACCACTTGACTGCCTGCTCTCCCCTACCATTAAGAGTGACAGATGGGCCTCAGGGCTGTCCTTAGCAATCCCGCTGACCCCTGGGTCCCTAATGGGGTAGAGGTAAGATGAACACACAGGCTCAACCAGGCTGCATGGAGCTCCAGGGTTGGTCCTCCTGGCAGAGTCCCTAAGCTCAGGCAGAGGAAGACAGTCCCATCTATCCGTCTCCCTATGCAGGTTGGGTGGCTAGGATACCACCTAAAGCGTGTAGCATGCTGGTCAGGCCTACCTCAGGAGCATGACACATGGAGCTTGCAGTCCACCACCTGTGTATCCCTCCTCTCCAAATGTTTCTGCTGTCTTCCATGCAGGCTAAAGGGACATGGTCTTGTGCCAGCCCCATGCATAGGAAGCCTCCGGGATGTGTGGGATAGAAGAAACTGGAAGTGACCTAGACATTTTGCTATCCAGGCCTCAGCCTTTTTCAGAGAAATGAGCATGTCACCCTGCCAGAGGACCCTCCTCATCTCTACTGGAAGGCATGTGGTGTAGTTTGCTGGCCTTGCCCTACTGCAAGCATTCTCTTTTATATTTTTGATTGTGAGCCTAGCCTCTAATGGCTGAGCCATATCTCCAGCCCAAGCATTCTCGATGTGTGTGCACTTTATACATGGGTGTGCAAGCACATGTGTACCCGTGGATGCAGAGACCAGAAGTTGATGTCATCTGTCTTCTGTCACCTTCCTCCTTAGTGTTTGCGATAGGGTCTCTCATTGTCTTAGGTTTTATTGCTGTAACAAAACACCATGACCAAAAAGCAAGCTGAGGAGGAAAGGGTTTACTTGGCTTACACTTTCATATCACTGTTCATCATTGGAGGAAGTCAGGGCAGGAACTCATGCAGGGCAGGAACCTGGAGCAGGAGCTGATGCAGAGGCCATAGAGGGGTGTTGCTTACTGGCTGGCTTCACGAGGCTTGCACAGTCTGCTTTCGAATAGAACCCTGGATACCAGCCCAGGGATGGCACCACCCACAATGGCCTGGGCCCTCCCACATTGAGTACTAATTGAGCAAATAGATTTCATGGAGGCATTTCCTCAGCTGAAGCTTCTTCCTGTCTGATGACTCCAGCTTGTGTCAAGTCGACACAAAACCAGCCAATGCACTCATCAAACTTGGATCTCACTGACTGGCTAAGCAGGGTGGCCTGCAGACTCTGGGGATCTGCCTGTTTCCAAGTCCTTTCCGAAGTCCAGTGCCAGAGTTATAGAAATGTACCATCAAACCTGAGTTTTACTTGGGTCCTGGGGATCCAAACTCATGGCCTCAAGCTTATATGCCAAGTGCCTTACCTACAGGTCATCTCTCCAGCCCTGAAGAAAACATTTCTGCTCAGTGTAACAGAGACCAGGCTAGGGGCAGCAAGCCTGTGTGTATGTGCGGAGAAAGAGGCCTGTCCCCTCCTCTGCAGTGACAGCTCTGCCTAAGAACCTCTGAAGTCCAACACTGTTGTATCTCATGAGGCATTTGAGGGCGTATGCCCGCTCCCTCTGCTGCCAGCCACATACTGTTCTGCACACGTCAGGTGCCTTCCTATCAGCTTTCCAGTGCTTTCTGATAGGCAGTGCCCAGCCACAGTGGGGGCCATGGTGCTTGACTTTCCAGGGGAAATTAAAAAAAAAATTATAGCTATGAAATGTGACTCTAGATTATCAGTGCCGGAAGTTGGGCTTGAGGTCTCTGATGTAGGCAGGCTGGGATGCCCTGGTCAATGGCACTTTGGGGACGTTCCAGATGAACAGGTGAGCTTGGGAGAGGACTCTTGACAGCTGCTCTCAGTCAGGAGCCCAACACCCTTCCAAGGACTGTGCATGGGAGAGGCAGGCAGGCATGTGAAGTCTGGGAGAGATGAGTTAGGTTGGGAAGGCGCTCAGACCTCCCTTGCCCTGAGCTATCCCCAAAGACAGATTGCAAGCTATATGTGGTCATTCTCCAAACTCAGGGGTCTTGGCCAGACTATAGAATAGGGAGGAGAGGCTCAGCAATGGGGCAGCCACCTTCCCTCTCCTTCCCCTTCCTCTCCTCCCTTCCCTTCTCTACTCAACTTACTTCTTGCCCACTCCCCTCTTCCTTCCTCGTTCCTTCCCCCCTCTTCTTCCTGCCTTCCTCCTCTGGCTCCACAAAACTCATGTCATCCAAGAGCCAGACCCATGATCCTGAGAGACCACAGGTGTTCCTCCAGCCATCCAGAGGCTCCTCCACACCCTTCCACTTCCAGCCCTTCCCCGGGCTCAGGGGACCAGAGCTGCTTTTGAAAGGCCAGCTATACCCCACACATCTTCCCTTGGTTTCATAAAATTTTATTAACTTGACCTTTTCCAGCTCAGCATGTGGTGTGCAAACCCATGAAGACTCAGGGCCCACCCAGAACAACTGTGCCCACATCTCCCGTCTGTTGCCTTCTTTGGGTTTAAGACACCTCAGCTCCATCCCACTACGGCACCTGCCTCCTGCTCTCCTGCACAAGGCATGGAAGACTACATGGTGATCTGTTTGGGGAGCCACAGCATCCAGAGTTCTCAGTCAGGGCATGAGGCAGAGGAAGGCTGAGTCTATAGAAAGTGATGGACATTCACCCCAGGAAGGAGAGCCAGGGTGCCTCTGACTTCAGGACATATGTGGATGGTGACACAGGGTGGGAGAAGGGGCTGCTCTATCTCACAGAGCAGAGCTGGAGCAGCCCCTCACTGGAGCTTGAGCAAGAAGCCACGCATCTGTGATAGATGAGAAGCCCTTGGGAACGTGCCCTGCGGCACCCATGCACAAGAGCAAGCTTGGTGTCCTGGACTCACGAGCAACGGCTCGAGGGGAAACTGAGGAGAGTATGTCACTTCTTTGTAAGTAAGGGAGGTTCCTGATCCAAATCCCATGCCACAGGCTGGTGACTCTCAGAAGGCTTTCTTTCCTGCAGAGCTGGAAGGCTAAGACAAGGGCCTTCTTACCCTTCTCCTCTCAGGTCTGAAAGACAGCCATTCTGAGGAAGGACCGCCCCAGTCCAGCACCTGTCTCTGTGCTCTCCACCCTATACCTATGGCAGACATTGCGCATCAATCCCTGCTCACTCTCCCAAGCCACTACTCTTTAAGCACTCTAGCTAACCATTGGCAGTCAGCCGAGAGAGAAACAGAGGGGAAGCCTGCCTGCTTTATGTCTTCCACCTTGAGTTAACTATACACCCAAAATACTCATGGGACCTTGAGCCAAAATATCTGCAGGGTGCATTTTGGGAGGATTAGAGTGGATTGGAGACCACTGTGTGGTCCGTGAGCAGGAGGAACACGGTGCTCCATCCGGTCCTGATTAGGAGCTGTGGTGGTTAGCAGGACCAGATGGAGGCTAAAGGTGGGGAAGTCTGTGCTTTGCCCTTACCCTGGGTCTCAGGACACAGGGCTGCTTGTGCAGTGCAGGAGTCCACAGGCAGTGTGGGAAGTGTGGCAGTTCCCAGGGGCCTGAGCAGCTGCAGCCTCCACCCTATAGCCCATCAATAGATTCCCTTCACCCGCTTGTTGTCAGGGTCAAAGGGAGACTTCAGGTGAATCTGGGCAGCATAGGTGACCCCCATTCTCTCCAAGGCGTACTCCCCATTCTTCACAAAGTCCAGAGAGACCTAGAAGCAGAGGGTTGTCAGGGTTACTTAGTTCTTACAGGGGTCTATGGTTACCCACTTCTACCTCACTAATAAACCAACCCCTGTACCAAGGCCTCTGGACACAGAGAACTCCCAAGAACAGCAGATCACACACCCTGTGCTATGCCAGACAGGAACACCTAAGCCCATCAAAGCCTGGGTCCAGTAGCCAACAAGACCTCTTTCTCTTCACAACCTGCTCCTATGACCTGTTCTCAGCTCCCTGGGAAGATGGGTCTGAGGCAGGAGCCTGGGTGGATTTCAGAGCTAGACAAACATATCATTGCTATAGGGCAGGGACCAGTGGCCAGATGTGTTCTCCTGAGGGACAGGGTGAATGGAACAGCTTTCTGGAAAGCTTGGCCGTGGAGCACCCGCCACCTCTCCAACCCACATCTGGCTCCCTCTTCTTAGAAACCCCTCTGGAGCTGTTAGGCTTGGGAGCAGGCTGGGAAGAGCGCTGTGGCCTGACACTCCACTGTGCTGGATGGAAGACTCTCCTAGGCCACCCAAGGAGCTGATTCACAGTGAGGACTCCAGGCCCAAGCTGTAGGGGTCTGGGGTTTGTTCTCCCCACCCCCCTATTCCAGATGGCCTAGGATTGCATCTAACAAAAAGAAAAGAAAAAAAAAAGAGCAGAAAGGAAAGAAGAAAGGCAAAACACCCTTTAAAGCCAAGGGATCTTTAGGGGTGAGGCCTCTGGCATGTACTTCCCTGTGTGGTGGGGAGGCTGGTGGATCTCAGCACAGTAAAGGCAGGTATTCTGGGACCAGCTCAGTCCAGATAATAAACACCCAGGAGCCACAAAACTTGCCCTGGTTCCTTACTCTTACTTAGAAATGTGGCTTATCTCAGCCCAGCACTGGTTTATAAGCAGGATGGGGTTGCTTTGCAGCATCTGCCCACACTCATGGCATGAATATTCTAGAAGCCTGATCACATCAGCAGGGCATCAGCTTCTCATACCTTTGATCACCCTCAGTGTGGGCTCCTTGTCTGTGTGGGACTTATGCTGGGGCCCCTGGGCTCTATTTATCAGAATCCCAGAGTTCTTTTAAAGAAAAGGCTGTGGATTCTCCCCTGCTCACCAAATCTGGGCACCTGTAAATGAATTTCTAATTTTGCTTTTTCTGGGACCCAGGCTGTGACCTCTCAGTGGTAAAGTCCTGTGTAATCACAGAAGGTCCCAGGCTGGTTTACAATGTTTGATACCTGTCAATCAAGTTCCACCCACAGTACTGGTCCATACTGGAGGGTGAGAGCCTGTGCCCTTTCTATAGGCAAAGCTGGGGCTCTTAGAGAAACCCCTAGGCTACAGTCCCAGAGCAGAAAGAGTTAAGCCTGTGTCCTGAGCCTCCTGCTCCAGCATAGGACTCCTTCCTCCTTGCAACCACCCCCATTCTCACCCTCATCCCCACCCCCATCCCCACCCCCATCCCCACCCCCATCCCCACCCCCATCCCCACTCCATCTCCACCCCATCCCCACTCCCATTCTCACCCCCTCCACCCCCATCCCTACCCCCTCTCCACCTCTATCTCCACCCTCACTCTCATTCCCATCTCCACCCCATCCCCACCCCCATTCTCACCCCCATCTCCACCCCCATTCCCACCCCCATTTCCACCCCCACCTTGGCTTCAGAAGTCAGTCTACCCCCAGGCCTCATGAGAGTCACTAGTCTTTGCCTCTTCCCTAGCCTGGTCCCTCCTCCCTCCATTCAGCTGGACACTGTGGTCCAACTTGTCTTAGTGTCTGTCAGGCTAGAAGGCAGAGAACTTCTGGGGCTGGAGTTAGTGCACAGAAGACCTCAGTGAGACTTGGGCAAAGGTACACATCCCTCTAGGAATGCTTAGGCAGTGTGAGAAAATACAGCACTACCCATTGCATCTCTAACCCACGGCTGGAAAGTAGGAAGCAGGGAAAGCCCATCTCCTTTTCCCTGGGGACATAGCTGGAACTCTCCTTGTGGCTGGCCAGGCTCCCCAAGAATCTACAGCCCAGGTTTGGCTTACTTGCTAGGGTTGAGGTATTTAGGGTGGAGGAAGGGCGGGGATGATCTGCTAGCTTCTGGGACCAGAGAACATTTAGGCCTTGCAACTCCTTTTGATCAAGAAAATCCTGGGGGCACACTAGTCAGTTTCTTTTAGAGATAAAAGAAAAAACAAGCAAGAAAACTCTGCTGGAGACCAGGACTGGGAGCTTATCTACCCTTTCTGGCTTGCTTCCTCTTGTGTTCCCAGCATGCACTGAGGATCTGGTTGGGAAGGGATTAGGGAACAGGGTTTACTCACTGGCCCACCACTGGGGTCTCGGATGTAGCCATAGGCGATGGTCTTGTTCACAGTAAATCCAAAGTCAGCCCTCCGGACATGGCCCACCACTTGGCCATTTCTCCAGATGGCCTCCAGGCCAAACATAGGCACTTCCCTAGAAGAAGCAAGAAGATGTTTGGAACCATTAGTCTTTGCCTCTTCCCTAGCCTGGTCCCTCTTCCCTCCATTCAGCTGGACACTGTGGTATAGACTGTCTTGGGAACACAACCTAGGGAAATGAGGCAGCTGGACCATGCCTAGAAGCCCCACATGGGTACAGTACCCTACCAGGACAGTGTAGTCCCCACATGGGTACAGTACCCTACCAGGAGTGTACAGTCCTCACATGGGTACAGTACCCTACCAGGAGTGTACAGTCCTCACATGGGTACAGTACCCTACCAGGACAGTGCAGTCCCCACATGGGTACAGTACCCTACCAGGACAGTGCAGTCCCCACATGGGTACAGTACCCTACCAGGACAGTGCAGTCCCCACATGGGTACAGTACCCTACCAGGACAGTGCAGTCCCCACATGGGTACAGTACCCTACCAGGACAGTGCAGTCCCCACATGGGTACAGTACCCTGCCAGGAGTGTATAGTCCTTACATGGATACAGTACCCTACCAGGACAGTGCAGTCCCCACATGGGTACAGTACCCTACCAGGACAGTGCAGTCCCCACATGGGTACAGTACCCTACCAGGACAGTGCAGTCCCCACATGGGTACAGTACCCTACCAGGACCGTGCAGTCCCCACATGGGTACAGTACCCTACCAGGACAGTGCAGTCCCCACATGGGTACAGTACCCTACCAGGACAGTGCAGTCCCCACATGGGTACAGTACCCTACCAGGACAGTGCAGTCCCCACATGGGTATAGTACACTACCAGGACAGTACAGTCCCCACATGGGTACAGTACCCTGCCAGGAGTGTATAGTCCTTACATGGATACAGTACCCTACCAGGACAGTACAGTCCCCACATGGGTACAGTACCCTACCAGGAGCATGCAGTCCCCATTTGGGTACAGTACCCTACCAGGACAGTGCAGTCCCCACATGGGTATAGTACACTACCAGGACAGTACAGTCCCCACATGGGTACAGTACCCTACCAGGACAGTACAGTCCCCACATGGGTACAGTACCCTACCAGGACAGTACAGTCCCCACATGGGTACAGTACCCTATCAAGACAGTGCAAGCCCCACATGGGTACGGTACCCTACCAGGTCCTTGCAAGAATAGCCCAATAACTGACCTGGGATGACACGGGACAGCATGGGAGTGAACAGGGAATGAGTAGAAATCTAACTTTTTGCAAAGCTGACCAGAGCCCTGGGGCTTCAGAAAGGACCAATTTTTATCCCTGTTTAATTTAACTTCCTTTTAAAAGTCTATATTAATTATAGAAAATAGTAGGGGTAGAAAAATAGCTCACTAGTTAAAAGCACTTGCTGCTCTTGTAAAGGGTCATGGTTTGGTTCTCAGTACACAGGCCAGGTCTCATACTCTCCAGGGGAATCTTATGTCCTCTTCTGACCTCTGTTGAGACTCATTCTCATATGGTATATACTCACACAAACACATACACATAAGTAAAGTAACATCTAAAAAGGAAAATACTCTATTTTATTGTGAAATCATCATTCATAGACATATATACTCTGCTCACAATCACCCAGCTACCCTCTCTCATCCCCTGTCTACCCATATAGTCCCTCCCCTTCTATTTTCAGGTCATATATGTATGCATGCATGTATATATGTATATACATATATACACACATATGTATGCATGTATGTATATATACATATATGTGCACACGTATATATACATATTTGTATACACACACTAACCAAATGCAGCATCTGAGAGAAAACGTGAAGTATTTCTCCCTGAGCCTGGCTCATTTCTCTAAAGTGACCCCTAGTTCCATCCATCTTCCTGCAGTTAATACAAATTCAGGGCTGGGAAATGGCTCAGTGGGTGGGAGCAAGTGTACATGCATGAGGGCCTGAGTTCAAACCGTAACAATGGAAAAAGCCAGGTATGACTGCAGCATCGGCCTTGGGAATGGAGACCAGCAGATCCCGAGAGCTCCCTGGCTGGGCAGCATAGCCAAACCAGTGAGCTTCCCGGTCAGTGAGAGACAGCAAGGTGGAGAGTTAATAGAGGGCGCCTGATGTCCTCTGCTGGCCTCTGAGTAGACACTCATAGACACACATCCCATACACATGCACAATAAACACACTTCACAGAAATAAACGAACAAGTAAAACAAGCTGGGGGTGGCACACACCTTTAGTCCTAGAACTTGGGAGGCCATCCCATTGGACTGTGCATGGTGGCATACTCCTTTAGTCCTGGACCTCAGGAGACAGAGGTAGGCAGACCAGCATGAGTTCAAGGCCAGTCTGGTCTACATAATAAGTTCCAGACCGGTCCAGTCTACATAGTGAAGCCTAGTCTCAAAAAATAAATAAAATAAAATAAATAAAATAAAGTTCATCCACTGATGAGTACCTACTCTGGTTCTCTAGCTTGGCTAAGGGCTGCTCTCTCCCTGCATCCACACTGCCAATGGCTGTCATTCCTTTCCGTGGTGTCAGCCACTCTGAGGAGTGACATAGAATATCAGCATAGTTCTGATGTGCATTTCTTCGTGAGCCAAGACCTTGAGCAATTTTTCATATGTTTACTGGCCATTTGCATTTCTCTTCTTTTTCAGGGTCTGTCTTCACTGGATTATTTGGATTATTTGTGGGTTTGGTGTTTAATTCTGTTGTTGCTGTTTGCATATTCTGAGAATTCACTGCCTGTCAGAGGAATGGCTGGCAAGGATTTCTCCCATCCCTCATGCTCTTCACTCAGATCATGGCTTCCTTTGTGCAACCCATTTATCAGTTCTCGTGCTGAGTTCCTGAGCTGCTAGAGTCTCACTCAGAAAGGCATGGCCCATGTTTATATCCCGAGGCACCGTCCTGCAGTCTTCCTCTTCAAGTCTCAGAGTTTGAGGTGTTATATTAAGAGACCAACTACTTTGGGATTCTTTCCATGCAGGGGAAACAGGGGTCTATTTCATACATCTACGTGTGACTGTCCACTTTTGCTGTTCACTACAGAGGCTGCTTCTGTCTAGTGTGGCTTTGGACCCACCTTTGTTGAGAATCAAGTGACTGTATGAGTTCTGTGGTTTGTTTCTGGGTCCTCTGTTCTGTTCCATGCGTCTGCGGCTCTGTGCTTGCACCAGGACCATACTAGTTGTGTCACTATGGTTCTTTAGTATAGTTTAAGGTCAGGTATGAGGATACCTCCCTCATTTTAGTCAGGATTGCTTTGGTTATTCTGAGTCTTCCTTTTCCATATAAACTTCAGGATTTTTTTCTAGTTCAATGAAAACTTACATTAGAGTTTTTGATAAAGTTTACGCTGAATCTAGTTCATTTAACCAAGTGGACTTATTTTATACTGCTCTCGTCATCTACTTGTTGTTGTTGTTCTTGTTGCTGCTGCTGCTGCTGTTGTTTGAGACAGGGTTTCTCTGTATAGTCTTAGCTGTCCTGGAACTCACTTTGTAGACCAGGCTGGCCTCGAACTCAGAACTCAGAGATCCACCTGCCTCTGCCTCCCAAGAGCTGGGATTAAAGGCGTGTGCCACCATCGCCCAGTGGTCATCTGCTTTTTATACTACATTTACCTAAAGGATTTTTCTTTAGTCAGTGTACTATATTAACACTATAGTTTTCAAAAATTCAAAATGATAGACAAGATGATAAAGAAAGCCATTAACACCTAGAACTGTCAATGCCCAGATATGATAACACTTGGTGCCATCTGAAGACTGTTCTCTAGGGCTAAACTATTCTCAAAAATGACAAAGGTCAAAGCAGGTTCATATGCCCTCTTGGGTCTCCATCTCAGAGCCACACCATGTGGGTTCCACCCAGCAGATGACAGGGTCAGGATGAAGGTGTGAGGAGCGTGTCGTCCCCTGTCCTCTCCCATTTTCCATGGGATACAACAGAATGACTGAGCTTCCAAACTCGCCCATGGTCCCTCAAAGCAGCAAGTATATGACATCATGTGCCTGCAGTCAAGAGTTGCAGAGACAAGAAGGGAGCCCCTGAACAGGACAGCTGTCAATCTTCTGCCCTAGATCTAAGCACTGGCTTTCAGAAGCTTCACAGAGGTTCAGGGGACCATGATAGGGGCCCCACCCAAGAGGAGTGGGGAGTAAGGTGAGATCTCAGGAAGAAGTCACAGTATGATGACAAATCTTAATTCTTCTCATTCCCTCTTATCACATTTGACACCCTGAGTGAAGTGGCAGCATTTGTGGCTGCCTGTCAGCTGCAAAGCAATGAGCCCAAAGCCATCTCCTTTTCCTGGAGACAGTTGCTAGGAGAATTCCTATGGGTACCATTATAGGCTGCCAACACTATTCAATGTGTAACTCTGGCCCAAGTGGAACCCAGGCCTCCAGCATCCAAACTCTCGAAGTGACACGTTCTCTCCTTTCACCTCTGCCACATGACTGGGTATGAGTCTCTGTCTCTGGGACATTGTGAGCACCATTTATAAATGGAGGACATTCTACCTAGTCAAGATTTAATGGAACAGGTCAGGAAGTAGTTGCAAAGGAAAAGGGCCACCAGCTTGTAAGTAGGGTTTGCCCTCCTAAGTCACCAGGCCTGACTTTACTCAGCCCAGAGGAGCCAGCCCAGTTACAACACCTTTCTCTTTTCAATGGCTTCTTTAGAGAAGGTTGAGTGTTTTCTATGTCTCTGGGGCCCTGCTGACCACCCCCATCTCTGACCCACTTCTGGCCCACTCTGCCCTACGGGATCTGGATTTGCATACAAGTTCTGCTCATACCAACACAAGATGCGAATCACATAGATCTTATGTTGTAAATGTAGCTAGAGCTCCTGGGTCTCACTCTGTCTGTCTGCACTTGGATACTGTGAAGGGGAGGCAGACCTAAGGGATCTGCCAGTTCCAGGGGCTCTAAAAATGGTAAGTACCACCCTCACCCAGGGCCAGGATACTCACTCTTCCACAGTGAAGCATACCAGGCGTCGGCGGAGGCCTGTGGCACGCTGCCTCTCCAAGGCTTCGCGGCCTAGGAAGGGCACGGAGGTCTTGAGCTTGCAGGTGAAGGCCAATCCTGCCTCCAGGGGACTGTCATCGGGCCTCAGGTCTGCATGCCAGTGCCGATAGCCTGCAGGACAAGGAGGCTACAGGTGAGTGTCCAGCCAAGCTGTGCAACAAGTCTTTAGAAAGATATATGTGGATGCTGCCCACACCCACCCTGGCCAGTTCCTAAATCTCCACCTTCACTATTGCTTAGCAACCTGGACAGTCCAGGGAGATGGGATGGATCCTGGTCTCTAGAAGGTTCTCTGGATGAGCTCCTGGAGCAGACTAGTCCCATGAGATTTCTAGATTTCTATTTCCCTTACACTATTGGGGTGGATGTGGGATGGACCTGGAAGGTGGACTGAGCACCCCTAGGGAAAAAGCAGAGCCCACTCTGAACTTCTATCACTGTTTAAAGCATGCAAGGTGGCCACTTGCTAAAGTCATCCTGCTCTGGTCTTTACCTCTCAGGAGATACCTAGGTGTCAGTTGTGATAGAACCCCACCCCACTGAGGCTGCTCCCTCAGGATTCCAGGCAGTGCCTCACCTCTCTGAATCCAGGTGTGTGCAGGTATTAGCACCATTTCTGAGGTACAGCATTGGAGACCTCATGCATAGATAGGAAGTGGGGTTTGAGAAAATGCACAAGGCTGAGAAATATAGGGACTTATGATGTGAAAACATCAGTGACTGGATTGTCCCCAGCTTCTTCCTGGTGGCTTGGCTGGCTTCCCAGGGCCATAGCAACCCTGTGCTCACCTTTCTCGATGCTCAGGGAGTCAATGGCACGGTAGCCTGCATTGACTAGGCCATGCCTCACACCTGCAGCCATTACAGCCCGGTACACTGGCAAGCAGGATGCACGGGGGACATGCAGCTCCCATCCTAGCTCCCCAACAAATGACAGCCGGATGGCGCGGACCTGGGAAGACAAGGGCGTGGATCAGGCTGTTGATGCCCAGGCACAGACTGCCACTTGCCAGCAGTCCCTGAGGAGTGGGGCTTTCTGAGGAGTGTTCACATAAGCTGGGCTGAGGCTCTTCAAATGAAAGAGGAGAATTCAATGTAGAGAGACGGAGACAGTCTCCACCTACTGGCCTCAAACCTCAGGAGTGACCAGCAGGTTCCCTGTGGTCAAGCAAGTGACCAGAAACTGGGTGGGCTTAAACCAACAGAAATGAGCCCCATGTCTGTTCTGGGGGATTTGCAGCCTTAGATCAGAGTATGGCTGAGCCATGCCTGGAGGCTCAGGAAACACCTTCTTGGTTTCTTTCAAAGCAAGGGGCTCCAGTAATGCTCCACAGGTCCCTGAGTCATTCAGCATCTGCTGCACTCTTCCCACTACCAGTCTCTGTGCTGCTTCCAGCTCTTAGCAGGACTCTGACACTGGACTTTGGACCCACGGTGACTCCTTAGAGCCACATCTTAACAACTGGGACAATTGATGTTATCAACACGATAGAATTAAGAATCGCGCCAGGCATTGGTGGCGCACACCTTTAATCCCAGCACTTGGGAGGCAGAGGCAGGCGGATTTCTGAGTTTGAGGCCAGCCTGGTCTACAGAGTGAGTTCCAGGACAGCCAGGGCTATACAGAGAAACCCTGTCTTGAAAAAAAATAAACAAAAAAAAAAAAAAAAAAAAAAAAAAAAAAAGAATTAAGAATCAATCACCTCGGGGCCAAAGTTCAGGCATGTTTGAGGAGTTTCTAGATTGCGTGAACTACGGTAGGAATACTCACCTGAGTGTGGGTGGTGCCATTCCATAGGCTGAGCTCCCAGACTGAATAAAAAGAAAAAAGTGAGCTGGGTGCCCACATCTGTCTCTCTTTCTGTCCCTGACCATGGATATAAAGTGATAGCTGACCATCGTATCTTCCCCTCATAATGGATCTGACCTTCAAATTGTGAGCTCAAATAAATGCTTCTTTTCTTGTTCAAGACAGGGTTTATCTGTGTAGCTCTGGCTGTCTTGGAACTCACTCTGAAGAACAGGCTGTCCTTGAACTCAGAGCTCCACCTGCCTCTGCCTCTGCCTCCGCCTTTGCCTCCGCCTCCGCCCCTGCCCCCCCCCCCCCCCCGCCTCCTGAGTGCTGGGGCATGCACCACCACTGCCTTTCTTTCCTCAAAAATGATTTGCCAGGTACTTTGTCACAGCAGCAAGATGGTTGACTATGCACACTCCCTCATTCAGTCCCATCTGCCAGGACCTTATTCCCAATACAGCCACAACCACGAGTTCTGCCTTCATGAACCCAGGCTCTCATTTTAAAAAGCCTCAAGCCTCTTCCACCCATGGGAAGCAGGTGGAAAATTGAGATAGTTCGTGTCCTGGCTGCGCCAATTAAGGGTGCCAAATCCATCATTCTAGAAGCCACATGAATGAGCAATGTGGGTTCCAGAAACTGAGGCTCACAAACACGTGAATGATACCTGCTGTCCCTGGGCTGAGGTCTTCATACACATTCCACTTACCCATAGCCATGCAGGAAGGGCACCGAGGCCCATGTGGGAAGAACTGGGGTCTGGGAAGGCATAGCCATACCCACACAGCCAATGTGAAGGCTCCCTTTCCCAGAAGATACAATCTCTCCAAATATTTAGCTTAGGTACATGTACCAAGTCCAACCTACCCAACAACTGATGCCCACTTCCCCAGCCTTCAGGCAAGTTGTGGGATGTGTGAGTGAATGTCCCCAAGAGCGTACACTAGCCCAGGACCACTGCTCAGCTCATCAAAGGGATATGGGATGGCCCAAAACACCTCACAAATAGAGGTGGCCTGCTAGTGCTGCCGCCCCTGTGCTGGTGGGGGAATGGAGCCACCCTGCTGTCTGACCACAAAGGCAACACCTTATAAACCTGCCAGTCTAATCACACAGACACAGAGAAACTGGGTTCTAGAGGCCTTTGAAGCAGCATCACTTGCCTGGCCTTGTGAAAAAAGAAAACTCAAACTGATGCAGAAACTGTGCTGTTGACATTTCCCTGCCTCCTGTACAAGCTGTGGGTCCCTGACAAAGACCGCCTTGTCACCAGGGTGCTAATTTTAGACAGCCCCGAAGGAGCTTGGGGCTCAGAGCCAGCATCATTTTGAAGCAGGGAAAGTAATTTTTAAAGTGCACCCAACCTCCCTGTTGAGACATGCCTCATCCAGCCAAGCACACAGGTGGGGGATGCCCATGGGTGCTTGAGATCTGCTGACCTCAGTGGGACATAAGGTGGCTAACTTCTGGGTCTCCACTATAGAGCAATGTGGCCCATGGCAGATACCAAGAAGAAATTCCTGAGAGATGGTAGGTTCTTCTCCCAATGGCACAGTGAGAATTTGGAGAAGTCTGTGGGCCTTCCAGGTCCATCGATCATGAGTACCTACCTGGGTATCTTCCATGTTTTCCCCTTGAAGCAATAGAGTTAAGGGCAGGTCTCATTTCCTCCCATAGTGACACACAAAAATGGGACAAGGCTGAGAACAAACTCATTCTCCTCACCACTATGAGCCAGGCACCTCCCAGCCACCTTGAAGGCTCCAGCTTTGTGCCCTATCTAAGCACCGTGCTGCAGGCAGGGTTTGCGAGCAGCAGGGTTATAGAAAGCTCCATGCCTGGCATGTATTCACCTGCCTTCAAATGTTGGCTCAAGCACTGGTACAACTATGTTTATTGCTGCTTGAGGCACTTGGAAGGAAATGGAACCAGTCTAGATGCCATCAACGGATGATACATACATTCAATGGAATTTTATTTATCCATAAAGAAAAAATGAAAATATGAATGGATAGACCTGGAAAATGCTGTGTTAAGTGAAGGAAAGCCAGGCTTGGGAAACCATCAAGGACAAGGACAACATTCTGGTTCAGGTAGCTTTAGAGTTAAGAGAGTGCTGAAGATACAGCCCAATGATAGGACATCAAGCATGTCCTAGTATGACCTAACATGACCTAGCATGACCTAACATGTCCTACTATGACGTAGCATGACCTAGCATTCCTAGCATGACCTAGCATGTCCTAGCATGACATGTAATGCTAAGACACCTAGCATGTGAAAAGTTCTGGATTTGATTCCTCAAAAAGTACAAAATAAAGAAGGCTTAAGAGGAAGTAGCGCTTCTTGAAAGATGCTGCTGGCCATGGATGGAGCTAGAATTCTACACGGTTGACAGGAAAGGCCTTGAACCAGGTTTTGATAAAACCCTGGCCCACTCTAAAGATTCCACAATAAATAGAACCTTCAGTTTCAAGATACAAAGCCAACATACAAAATCATCTGCTACCAATGAACAACCCATAAATAGAAATTAAGCCAGCAATGTGCCATCCCATCTGCCATCCCAGAGATTAGGAGGTGGAGGCAGGACGATTGAGGAGTTTAAAGTCATCCCCAGTTACATAGGAAGTTTCAGGTCAGCCTGGGCTTCATGGGGGTGTCTCAAAAGGTTGAAAACAAAACAAAACAAAACAAAACAAAAAAGGAAATTAAAACAATGTCAGTCATACCAGTACCCAAATATTTAGGAATAATCACAGCTGAGAGGTGAAAGGATTTTAAGATGACAAACAAAGACAACCCATGTTTAGGGATTGGAGGACGTATTACTAAAATGCCTGAGCCGCCCAAAGCAGCAGGGAAGCCACACAGTCCTGGCAGAGTCTCACTGGTGTTTATTAAGTTGCAGAGGTAGAAAAACAACCTCTTAAAGCTCATACAGATTCTCAAATGACCCTGAGAGCCACATCAGATTTGAAAACTGACAACACTGAGGAATTCATTGGTCATTTCAGAACAGTCAGCAACTAGGCCATAGCAGTTAAAGCAGTTTGGTGCTGTCGTAACAGCAGAGAACCAGATTAACGAAACTCAGCAGAGCATCTGGAAGTAAATTCCCACGTAGGCAACTCAGTGAGCTCCATGCACACCCACACTTGGGGATACACATAACTAAAACACAAGTCCTGCCTGGCAGTGGTGGCAGATCAGGAGGTAAAAGCAAGCGGATCTCTATAGTTTGAGGCTAGCCTGTTCTACAGATTGAGTTTCAGGGCAGCCAGAGCTACATAGAAAAATCCTGTCTCAAAAACAAAACAAAATGTTTGTCTCACAAAAAATAAAAATTAAAAAAAAAAAATCTTTCAAACACAGCAGTAGTGGTGCATGTCTTTAATCAGAACAGTGGGAAAACAGAAGCAAGTTGATCTCTGAGTTCCAGGCCAGCCTGGTCTACAGAGTGAGTTCCAGACAGCCAGGGCTACACAGAGAAACCCTATCTGGAAACAAAACAAAACAAAACAAAACAAAACAAAACAAAACAAAACAAAACAAAACTCCCCCCCCCCTTTTTTTAAGCAAGCAGGGTGGAGACGGTGACTCTGGATAAAGGTGCTCCTGAGTTCTACTTCTAGGACCAACACGGTGGAAGAACAGAACTGACTCCTCCAAGTTGTCCTCTGGTCCTCACAGACAAGCCATAACCCATGTGTCCTCACACACAGAAAATAGTAATAATAAATGTAGTTTAGATTTTACAAAAAGCCAGACAAACAGAAGCTGCCGAAGAGGTAGAGAAATCAGAAGCTTTGTATTTGTTGGCAGGGCCATAAAATGGTGCTGTCACCATGAAGAGTGTGACACCCTCTTGAAATTTTAAAATAAACCTAGGTGGTATGGCCCAGCTTGTGTGTAGACACCACCCCAGGCCAGCCCCCAGCATGGGAGGCAGAGCTCACAGAGGGATTTTGCACTGCTATCACACACAGAAGCCCAAGAGTTCATTCACACAACAGAACAACAGTTACCTGCATGGCAGGAAGGATGCCCTGATGCCTGCTGGGATAAGGACAGAGCCCAGGCTGTGCTGAGTCAGGACAGTCACATAGGGGCTCTGTTGCAGGGTCCCCAGGGTGTTTGTTGCTCTCCAGGACCAGGCTTGAGAAGTGCTTTGTCTGATGGGTTTGAGTTTCAGCTCAACAATCTCACAACAGGATGCTTGTACTCACATTACTGGATAGAAGGCTTAAAATGGTTGAAGCCGGGAGTAAATCCAGTTCTCAGGAGACTGAGGAACAACCTTGCCTTTATAGATGGAGCCCATGTTCCTCCCTTCCCCCCCAAAAAAGTTAAGATGGTAAAAACCAACAGATCCCTTCTAGGGAGAGAAAACTGAGGCCTGAGGGCCTGGGTGAGGTGTGCTTTGTCAGTGTCTCAAGTACTAGAGGCGGAGAGGACAGATGCAGGCAGCAGAGCGAACCCAGGGAGTGGAACACAGTGGGAGCTCCATGCTGCATCCAGTGGTGAGTTATGACACAGATTCTGGAGGGAAGAGGGACAAGCAGAGCTACTGTGTGTCCCAACAGCTCTGGCGTATGTTTTGGGAGGAAATAAAAGCTGTTTGTTGAAGATTTGCCTATACTACTATGTTCATTGCAATGATGTTGTAATTCATGTAACCAATAGAATAATATCCAGCCAGGCAGTGGTGGTTCATGCCTATAATCCCAACCCTTGGGAGGCAGAGGCTGGTAGATCTCTGAGTTCAAGACCAGCCTAATCTACAGAATGAGTCCAGGACAGCCAGGGCTACACAGAGAAACCTTGTCTCAAAAATAACAAAACAAACAAAAAAGATAGTGCTTGTCCTTGTTAAATACAAAAAGCTAGCCACTGGCAGGTCAGTGCTGATCTAACTTGTAAAGTGTGGCAACCAGGCTTACCTCAGGGCATGAGAGGTGGATCATGCAGTGAAGGTGCTTGCCACTCAGCCTGGCAGCCTGAGTTCAGTCACCAGAATCCGTGGAGTGGAAGGAGAAAACTGACTTCCACTGACCTCCCTCCATGGTATGTGCATACATGTCCATATACTCACACACACAAACACACACATGATAGACAGATGATAGATAGATGATAGATAGATAGATAGATGTGGAAATGAATGAGTAACTGAGGCTATGCTCAGTTGGCAAAGTGCTTGCAGTGCAGGCATAAGGACATGAGTTCGATCCCCAGCTTCCATGTAACAGGCATGCAAGGAGGTGCACATCTGTAACCTCAGCGCTAGAGAAACTGAGATGGGAGGATGCACGGGCTCACTGGTAAGAGACCCTGTCTCACAGAACAAGACAGAGAGCAAATGAGGAAGATATGACGTGATCTCCTATGGACTCCACATGCGTGCACATACCCACACACTCCCATACCTGAATGTCCATGTGCACATATACACAAATATGGACAGTCACATACAATACACATACAAGAAAAATAGATATTGAGGAAACAGCAGTGGGTCGCCTGATGCAAACAATATACTTTGTGTCCATACATCAAACTAGCAACTGTGCCCCCCTATCACATGGCACCTTGCCACAGTACTTACCGTGGCACTACATCACCACACAGTACCTCATCACAACATGGTTACCCAACCACCACACGGAACCTACCATGAAGTATAAAAGAGGTACCACATGGGCCACACAGTACCGTACCACCACAGAACCCCACTATCACATGGAGCCTCATTAATATGTCAGTTTTTTTGTGTTCTATCTATTAAAATTAATTAAAAAGGACAGTGGTGGGGAATTCTCTAGGATTGAAGACAGTGAATGAGACTGTGTGAGCAGAAACCCAAATTCCTGCCCAGGAGACGCTGAATGGGGCACAGCCCTGGGGAATGGCAAGGGAGAGCTGTCCTGAGGAACCCCTAGTCTCACTAGAGCACTTCAAAACACAGCATCTTTAATTAGACCCCGAGGAATATCTCCAGCATGCCTGTCACCCAGAAGCCCACCCCTAAGTGACTGAACACTCATCAAGCTGAGCATAGGCTCAGGACTTGGGTTATTTTGGGAGGATACACTGATGAACAGAAAGAGAGAGAGAGCCCAGACTCTGATGGCGAGACAAGCCATCCTGGGGGTGTCCAGGCAAAACATCCTGTCTAAGGCTAGCTCTGCCTTCTGTTTGAAAATGGGCACTTTGAATTAGACCCATGAGGGTGAGGCTGCAACGAAGTCCCTGTCCCCATGCAGGGATACTCTAGAGTTATCACCTGGTATCCGTGTACAGACAAAGCACTGTAAATAAAAGAGCAACTTTCATGACTCAGTGGGAGGTGATGCTCTCCTGCCCCAGCTAGGACAATGGCCTGTCAAGGACCAGAGAGGATCTTATGTCAAGCAGAGCCACAGTGGCCTCCTGGGCTCAGAGCCTTGAGTGGTAGAACGCAGCCGGTTGAGAATTGTCTCTGAAGAGGCTAGTAAGTGGGTTGAAGCCTTGGAAACCTGCACAGCTAGACCATATCACTGTCCCAATCATCCAGGATCCTCTTCTCCTGGAAGGTCCTGGGTGTCTTGAGGGGAGAGTTCTGTCCATTCTCTGTGTTACTGAGGCCATCCCAGTGGTAACAGTTGCTCATTAGAATGGGCACAAGAGACCTCACCTTGCCACTCAGCACCATGTCTTTGCTGGATGCCCAAAAGCCCCCAATATAGTAGTCAACAGACTCAGCTCAGCCCAGCAAGGCGAATGCCCAGAATTTACAAGCAAATCTTCCAGGTCACCAGCCCAGGGCTCTTCACAGTGGAGGTTTGGCCTTATCTGTCCATTCTAGACAGTAACACTGAACCAGACACAGGTGTCAAACCCAGGGCAGAACAAGGCTCTGAGTCCCCATTCCATGATCACCTACCTTCAGATATCCCATTGGGTTAAAAACGCAGTCCCAGGATTCTAATCTTCCACAGTTCAGATACACTGTCTAGCCCTCTTGGCAGTCAACTGATAGGATAGGTGAGGAGCCAGCCACCCTGCCAGGGCAGATGCCATAAGGGCCAAAATCATAGGATGGCACAAACAGAGCTTTAAATTAGAGTCTGCATGGTTCTCCCCTGGCAACAGACCTTGCCTTTGAGTCTCAGATTTTGCCAGAAAAACTGTAGAGAAACAGCCTCTGCCTCCCAGGGCTCCTAGAAGCATGTCACAGACAATCACCCTGAAACACAAACAAGTAAGGAGCCCACTTGCTCAAAGCCTGGTAACATCTATGGAGGCATGCGACTATGAGGTGTTGGGAGGTAGACGTGTTCTATAACCTCTACCAATCCTTCTGGTGTAATGTTAGCCAGCATGGCTGCTCTCAGGTGACTTGTGATTGAGCCGATATCTATTGATAACACTGGTTCTATGCTGGATAAACACCAAAGTGGCCTCAAAGACTTTGGTGGGAGAACTGGATTCATCCTGATATTCCCAGATCCAAAATCTGAGCTCTGAGAGACACACCTCTACTCTTGAGTGTTGACCTCTTTGGTAAGAGAGGATCTGGGACTTCGGTCAAATGGTGAAGGACTCAATCATACATCTGGTACACTGCTGAGCTTCACACCAGCTATGTATGGAGAGGTTCAGAATTGCACTCAGCCTAACCTCAGCTTGAAGACCATAGTGGTGTCAGGACAGGGAAGGCCAAGCCATTCTTGGGAAACTCCCTGAACATGTGCCATGTAGAGAGTGGGGGCTCGAGAAGACAGGTCCTGTCTAGGCCTTTACAATCTCACTGTCCCACAGTAGTCTCCGTGTTTCCAGAACAGTAGGTGCATGCGCCAAACTCAGTCATTCTTAAACAAATGAGGACCCCCAGAGGCCCAAACCCACAGGAGAGGGCAAGGAAGTTGATGGCAGGACTGGAGGAAAGTCCATCCTAACCCTCAGGAGACAGCCAAGACACTCTAAGTGTAAAAACACTACCCTGGGAGAGAGCTCGATGCAGTACACTTGTCTGACTTGGATGCCCGTAGGGTGGGAGGTGAGGATGGTAGTGGTCCTCATAGTGATGGCACCAGTGTGCTCATGGCAATGATGCCGGTGGTGGCCACAGTGATGATGAGGGTGGGGTGGCGATGGCATCAGTAGTGGTGATGGTGATGGTGCTTGCGGTGGTGAGAAAGACAATGGCCATCATAATAATCAACACAACCATAATGCTGTTGGTCGTAAGGATGGTACTGGTGATGGTGGCAGTAACAGTGCTATGGATAGGGGGTGGCGATGATGGTA
This sequence comes from Arvicanthis niloticus, assembly GCF_011762505.2. NCBI lineage: Eukaryota > Metazoa > Chordata > Mammalia > Rodentia > Muridae > Arvicanthis > Arvicanthis niloticus. The sequence goes on from NC_047659.1 coordinate 1,477,109, forward strand.
ATGGTGGAGTTAGCGGTAATGATAACGATGGCAGCGGTGGTGGTGACAGTGATGCCGGTAGTGGTAATGGTGGTGGTGGCAGTGGTTGTCATAAAATGTAATAGTAATGATAAAGACATTGGTGGTAGTATGGTGTTGATGGTGGCTATGGTAATGGTAAAGGTGGTATTGGTGACTATAGTAATGTCTTTGGTGGCAGTGATTGTGGGACTGGTGGTCTGATGGTATAATATGGCAGTGGCAATGATCGTAATGACTATAATCCAATCTTCTAGAAATGGGCATAAGCAGGCAGTGCTTAACCCACACTGCTTGAAGACTCTCTCACGTGGCCGTCAGAGATCCAGCCATTCCTCTGAGGAAATTCCTATTCCAGCAGCTCTAACCTGAGATCCTTAAATCCAAGCAGCTAGTAAAAATGCCTGCATGCACAGACAAGAGCACTGGATCACAGAAACCTGGAGAGAAAGGACACATACTACTCCCAAATTAGTTCTAAACTCAGCACACACTGGGGTCACACAGGGTGACCCCATCTCATTCCAGCCATGCTGTGTTCCTACATTTTTTTCTGGCAAGCATTTATCCTCCACTGACAGCTTGAATAGTGGCAGGGAACACATGCCCAGACTGCGGATGCCGTATCTTTCTTGGCTGTGTCACGGAATTAGAGCATAACATTGTACGGCTGTCTAAGGAAGGAATCGGCAGATCTGTGCTGGCCTCATAGCACAAGTTTCTAGGCAGCTGTACTCTCTGTGAATGTGTTCTCACTGGTGCTCCATAGTTTATCAAATGCATGGGGTGTGAGCCTGTTCTATCCTGAGCAAATGGAGTCACAGCAGTGACAAGCTAAGGCTTCTTCGATGCCAGGAAAGAATCCAATTTCCTCCTGATTTGAAATTAATTTTCAGAGGGAAATTGCTTTATTGTTGTGCCTCATGGTGACTCCCAGCCTGGAGCCTGCTGGTTTGCTAAGAGAGGCCTGTTCTCTGCTTGGGGCGTGGGGTGTCCTCGGCCAAGGTGCCGAGAACACCATGTCTGACCCAGTACTGGCTGAGCCGAGCTCCTCCCCACTGGGGAATCTCGCTGGCCTTGAGGCAAATATGTGAGGAGCAAAGACAGCTGGTCTGTTGGCTGCTGAGTGGACACTCACTTTCCCCAGCCCCCTTCTTCCTCTAGGAATCCAAAGACTGTAGATGTCTGGCCCTCGGACAAGTATCTCAGAGAAGCACTATTGCAAAAGTCAGTGACGTGCGACCAGGCATCTCTGACCAGGTCCTGTCATGAGTGGAGTCTGGCATCCACAGCAGGGTCCTGGGCCTTGATCCACGGGATAGGGTCTGCGGAACTTGGCACTCACCAAAGTCATTGCTCACGTCTCTGCTTGACCTGGCATTTGCTGACTACACAGACACACACATTCCTCTCCTGCAGCTGGTGGGCTAGAAGCCAACTGATCTATAAATACGTGGCCTGGCTCCATGGTCTGGCCCCAGAGCCTCCACATGCTGATGGACAGTTCATCAACACAGTTGTAAGCCAGCACAAGATATCACTTAGAATATGAAATTTCTTCTAGGTCTCAAGAGGATTCAGTGTTTGAGTAATTATATGTGATGCACCACAAAGCACTTTGACATTGTCTAGACTTCGTACTACTGCCAGGGAAACTGAGGCCTAAGAAGGCTAGCATAAGACTTTTAAGACCAACATCTACCTCCCAGCTCTGAGGGTCAGGGTAGCGCAGAAATGTTGGTGTATACTAACCTTTCGTATCTGAGGCTTAGCTCCCTGTTCCCCACTTGCCTGTGAGCCCCACCTCTGGGACCAGGACAGCAGCTAGCCAGCTTCTACAGCTTGAAGTGCCACCAGAGGCTAAACTGTCACTTACTGTTGGCCAAGGAATGGAAAGGCTTGAGCCACTGGGATTTGTGTCCTGGGCCACACTAAGAGACAACTTTCCAGGTCAGCCCAAACCACAGCATCAACGCCACAGGAACAATCTTGTTCTCTTTGGTCTAACCCTCTTTCAGGCCCTTGGGAGAAGGTGGGGTCACCGGGACAGGAGTCCCTGGCAGGGCACAGTCTTACATAACCTCAGCTGCAGCCTGTGCCTCTACTCCTACTCCAGCCTGCCTGTCCCAGGAGCTTTGCTCACTAGTTACCTGGCAAGCCCCGTCTTCAGAGATCCTCCCAATCTGTGTGGCCATGACCTCTGAGGAAGCAGGAAGAGAGAGAATAGCTGGCTGTGATCAGGGACAGGCGTCAAATATTTCTGGATGGAGAACACACCATAGCAGACTTTTTTTGTATGTTAGTGAACCACGTGCTAAGAGGCTGGCTTATCTTCTTGAGGAACCAGCCCTCAGGCTCATGACTGCTGGCAGTCAAGAAACAACAGGACACTAGCACTAGCATCTCCATGTCAAACTTATCTTGCAAAGACCCTGTGAGCATTTCCAGGGACTCTCAGTCCATCATCCCCTGGGCAGTGGCAGCCATTCTCCACTGCCCTGAACTGCAGCTGCAAGCTCCCTTGAGCCTGTGGGTGGGGATGCACTCACAGAGAGCGGGCTGCACCTTCCTCCTCATCACTATGTTTGGCCCAGTCCCACAGGTGCTCCCAGCCAACACATCTGGAATTCATTCTAGAGCCAGGGGAGGGGCTGCTGGGGCGGGGCAGCAGTAAAATAGGAATAATACCATGGGTTCATATCCAAACACTAGAACTCTCTGATGGTCCACAATGGTGCCATATGTACATGGTACCAGGGGGTACATTGGCAATAACTGTCATGGGCCCAGCTTTGATGAGGCATTGCTATGTCTAGCCTCAAAGGCATGGGCCCATCCGATGGGCCCATTGTGTGACCAGATAGTTGAAATAGGACCCAGAGTCTTCCCATGTTGAATGTTCTCTCGTGTACCATGTTTTCCTAGGCATGTTATCCTCAGGAATCTGCAGGATTCAAGGCTTCCAAGCTCACTGCACGACCAGTCTCCCCAAGATAAGAACCCTGGTCTTGAGAGCATTGTCTTTTCCTATCCTACCAGATTTTGGACTCCACTGTAAAGGGATGTGGCCAAGAGTAAGTGGGTAGGGCAGGCTGTCTCTGACTCAGTGGGTTCACTTATCAGTTTCTTTCTTAGGACAGAAAATGCATAGCACTGTGTATAAGGATATCTGCCTTATATAGGCTGCTTCCAAGAGAAGAAATGGACCCCATGATGTTTGAACCTGGGTACCACTAAGGCAGGGGAGTGGGCACAGGTTCTTGTATGTTGCAAAGAGCAAGCACCATGAGAGAACAAAACGATGTGCAGACCACAGTCACTATGCAGAGAGCAGGGCTGGCATGGTTACAAACAGGCAGATGTTGTCACACAGCCTCTACGAATGGATGGATGAGCTTTCTTGAGTTTTCTCATGTTTTACAACACAGCTAAGAATTTGGTGACATGTGTTGGTCACTGTGCCTTTGCCACATGGAGAAGGCCATCTTTATGTAATCATGCCATGGGCTCTGGACCGTGACCCTATTCCAGGGCCGAGAGAAGCAAGGCCCAGTGAGGACAAGGTTGTGTCCCAAGGTTGTGCTGCAGAAGTGAGGTCTGGCTTGGGCTCGGTACTCAGTCTTTGCTGCACAACTATGGTTGGAAACAGAATGATGGTGTTTGTAGTGCTTGCTCGCTTGCTCACTTGCTTGCTTCTGTTTGTTTTTTACAATGTTGTGGGTTGAACCTGGGCTTTTACACATGCTAGACAAGCACTCTGCTACTGAGCTGGTAGAGCGGCTCTCTTTTTACTTGTTATTTTGAGGCAGGATCTTACCAAGTTGACCAGGCTGGCCTTGAACTTTCAATTCTGCCTTGGTCTCCTGCATGGCTGGGAAGACAGGTCTATGCTGTGAGCCAGGCCATGAGCATTGTTTCATATGTTTTTTATGCCACCGTGAGTCAGCTTGGCAGGAGACATGAATAGCCAGTGAATATATCCTCCCCAAACCAGACACCTACTTTGGGGCTTGGCCTGCCTATGACCCTGGGCAGGATGAGCTGTGTTGGCTCAGCCTGGGCTCTGGCCTAACTTCCAGGACCCAGGTGAAGACTCCCAGGCAGCCTGGGAGGGCCGTGGAGGCAGTCATGGCCAGGACAGGGTCCCATGGGAGGGAGCAGCTGGAGTTGGGAACCCCATGCCGCTCCCCCCCACCCCCCACGGTGGTCCTGCTAGTGGTGGGAGGATGCTGATCTTGACAGGAGGGAATATATTCCCACCCGGTCTTCCCTCCATGAACATCCAAACCACACACAGGCTGCGGCTATGCCAAGCCTCAGCACAGTGGAAGAGAGACACAGCTTTCCTCTCCTCCATACAGCAGAACCCAGCCCTGACCAAAACTGGACTCTGGATGCTGAATACACCAACACAAATACTACCAGGATGCCCTCATAAACAACCAAGCTGGAGTCGGAAGGTCTGGAGGCTGCCATATCCTAGGATCCCACCACACTATTCTTTAAGAGCACCTACCCTCTCTGGTCCCAGCGAACAGCTTTGCACTAATGAGGCCGGAAACAAGCTAGACAGGGAGCCCCCACCCCACTTCCTGAACCCTGGTGCAGCTTCCAGAGGGGAGGCGGAGTGCAGTCCACGTGACGGCCTTTATCACCCGTTCTCTCTGGCAGCATCCTCCCTAGCACTCAGCGCCACTCTGTTTATTTGCTGACAGGTTCCAGCCTGGTCCCAGGATGTCTGGCCCCTCTGTGGGCAGGAATCTTATTTTCCAACTGATAATTCTCCAAATCTCTCTACAAAAACCTAGAGATGGCCAAGTAGAGAGGACAGGACATGCCCAAGAGTGTCCTTGCAGGCATGTGTGTCACCAGCACAGAGCTTTGTTTTGGGGGGCATTGTCATTTGGGCAGCCTGAGCAAGACATCCAGATTCTCTAAAATCTGTTTAGAGAAGTAACCCTCATGCAGCCCAGCCTGGAATCCCTGCAAAAGCTGAAGAAAATAAATGATTCAGGATGACCTTAGTGGACAAGCCAGCCTTGCCAGGACTACAATACCAGGATGATATTGTAAGGAAGGTATTGTAAGTAAGATATTCCAAGGAAGGAGATGTAGCCTCCCCAGGGGATGTGGGAACCTGCATAGAACTGTCAGCTGTTCCCAGCCCTGCTGTTTCCAGGGAGTCAGAAAAGCCGTAGTCACTCTGGCTTAGACAGACATCATCTGCTGCTTTGAGAAGAGGACACTAGCCTAGCCGGGCGGTGGTGGCACACGCCTTTAATCCCAGCACTTGGGAGGCAGAGGCAGGCGGATTTCTGAGTTTGAGGCCAGCCTGGTGTACAGAGTGAGTTCCAGGACAGCCAGAGCTATACAGAGAAACCCTGTCTCAAGAGAGAGAGAGAGAGAGAGAGAGAGAGAGAGAGAGAGAGAGAGAGAGAGAGAGAGAGAAGAGGACACAAAGGTATCTGTGCAAGCAATGAAGGCTCTCCCCAGATGAGACTGGCACATGCCAGTCACCAAGAGGAAAACACATGACACAGCATCTTGATTCCATCATGCCCCTCTGAGCTCCCTCCAGGGTCAGCCTGGCCGTCATCATCTCTGACTGGCACTGGGAGTTGAGGCCCAGGGAGATGAATAGAGTTGCCTGAAGGTACCAGACTCCCAGGTCCACCCTACCTTTGCTAAAAGCTGCTGCCACCACACTCCAGACCCCAGAGGCCGATGGCCATTGCTACCTACCAGGTGCCCAGCAGCTCTCACCAGCTGGTGGGTGGAGAAGGGGAAGGCCTCATTGCTCAGATCAGCATCAAGCACATCCTGGAGAATGGCACGGCTGTGAACAAGGACAGTTAGTGAGTCACACAACCTCAGGGATTCCTGGCCAGTGGGGCCAATGCTAGAGGGAGGAGGACAACAAATGCTATTTAATCTATACAATCTGTTAGGTACAGGCCACAAGTACCACCAAGTGAAAAAGCCACCTTCCTGGGGGCTGTCAGGGAAGCCAGGCTATAGGTGAGCTCTGGTTGCAAGATGGCCAACTAAAATCCAACCACCCAGCACTCTGGATCCCACCTAAGTCACCATGGTGGTCACTGAAAGAAACTGGCAATGGTGCCTCTGCTTTATGTAGGAGAGTCAAAGGTCAAGCCCTGGCGAGTATACAGGACCCAGCTGGGAGCATAGGACACCTTACTGCACCTGCACCTCCATTACCACCACCATTGCTGTCACTGCCACTGTCACCGCCGCCGCCACCATCTATTGTATCCCCCATTGTATCCCCCAACCAAACCCAAGGTCCTGCCTGGAGTGGGTCTCAGCCTCACAGGTGTCAGAAGGATGTAGAGAGATTACAGTCCCATCCTCCTGGTGAACATGAGAACAGGGCCGTACCTAGTACTCATGGCTGGGTATCCTTACAGCAGTGGGCTCATCTTCAAGTGTCTCATCACAGTGGCTCATACTGTTCTGTTCACTGTTTGTCTAAACCACAACACGGTCCATTCTCACATTTCCATTGCCACTCTGAGAGTACCGTTGAGGTGCATTGTATTGTTCTGCACTGGCCTCAGCCAGTTTCCCTTTCCCACCTCCCCACTCCTCTGCAGCCCAGCCCCGGCCCTGCTGCTGTGAAATAGACAAAATCCTGCAGGCCCATGCCCCAAGGTCACCTACCACAAAGCCCACGTGCCTCCTCCCAGGTCACCTCTCTTGTGTCCCTCCATACTCCCGCCCTGCTCCTCATCATATTTGACCCTCTGTCACCCCTCAGCTCTTGACTCATCCAGCAGTCACCTCCTCTAGGCAGTGTCCCTAGATTCTCTCCCCAGGGGTCCTTGTGTGACTACAGAGGTGTCTGCCCGTTTTCCTCTCCCTTTGCTGTGCCCAGCCTTTTAAGCCTGGGGTTCCATGCCAACAAGACCCTACACCACCTACTGCTTGGTATGCAATTATCTGGTGAGTGGTGTCAATTGCAAGCATCTGGGCTCAACACAGGCAGAAGAGCAAGTACTCTAGGACTGGACACACCCCCACTTCTACCCATCAGGGGTCCCAGAGGGCTGCTGCAAGTGCTCAGAAGTGCAGCCAGCCCAAATCCCCACCCCACAGAGCTGGGAGCTACCACCCACGCCTGCCTGAGGTGCTCAGCCCTGCCTTCTGCCAAGATCCTTATGTAACCCCAGCCCCACGTGGTGCTAGCCCTAGAGGTTCAGTTGGGCTCAGCTCTGCTGCCTCCAGACCTCCTAGAACCCAGGTTCCCACAGCCCTGGGGCAGCCCCACAGCAGAGAAGTAGCCTGGCAGAATACAGGGCTGTGTTGTCTTCTTCATGGGGCATAGATGCTACAAACAGCCTCTCAAGAGGGGCTTGAAGAACTGTGACCAAGCCTGGGTGTCAGTCCCATAGGACAGCCACCGAGGTCTGCCAAGGGTACAGTCCTTCATTGGAGAAGAACAGGAGGCCTAGGGAAAGAGGCCACCTGGAGTCCTAGGGGCAAGTCCCAGCACCTCCTGGGCCTAGACCCTGGCTGCTAAAATGGAGATTTAGAAAATCCTCATAGAATCACAAAAACATGTATCTAGCACCCAGGGCCCATGCCAACAACTGTGACCATCCCACACAGCTTGTGTGTCCCCAGCAACTACAGGAGGCTGTTTGAACTGAATGAAGCTCATCAAATTGAGAAATGCAGCTGACAGAGGGGTCACGAGCCAGGTAAAGGCTCAGTAGCTGCTGTACTAGCTGGCTTAGGGATAGCTGATTTCCAGAAAGTTCTTCTGAGTAGCAGTTCATACAATACCTCCCTTGACCCAGGTGTTGTGCTAAGTGCTCCCTGCATGGCTTAGGAACTAGACCTGTTTGTGCTAGTGATGTTACTACTCATAAGGGGAAGAGGAGAGTCTTCTGGAAGAGGTGAAAAAGAGGTTGGGGAGGAGCTGCCAGCCTGGAGGCTGTCACCCAGCTGTCCCCTGGGGTTGCACCTTGATCAGACTGTCTGGTATCCTTCTTCCTTGCTGCCCCCCCAGCCCCCGCCCTGCACTCTAAAAATAGCCTGTTCCTGTCCAAGGTCACCATGCAATGAAGCTGGAGTCTCCTGCAGGCCAGGCAGGGCCTCTAGTGCAGCAGGTGGGACTTCACTCCTTCAAGTTGACATACAGGCTCCACTCACCCAAGGGGGAGTATTGGAAGCCACGCCCACAGCACCACTGGCCCCTGCAGCCAGATGCTAATCAAACCCTCTAAACACTGGAATAAACGGTTTGCTGGTCCTCACCCCTGTCCCTCTTTCCTCCTGGCCTCCAGAAAGGCGCTCAGCAAAGGGTTTGTCTGACCTGGCGTCCCTCCTGCTCTCAGAGCAGTGAACAGGATCTGGACTCAGCAAGAAGGGACTGGTTTGGTCAACCTCAAGGTGCCAGAAATAGACAACACAAGCAGGGTCTAAGCACACTAATCAGGGTCCCAGCAGGACACCCAGGGAGGAAGAGGTGTCACCAAACAACCAAGTTTGTCATACTGATCCCCTGGGGCTCTCTACTCCCAAGAAGTAGCCCCCTTCTTTCCTGTCTCTCCCTTCTTCCACTTCAGTCTAGGTGCACAGCTCCACCAAGCACGGCTGCATCTCTGGGCCCAGCACATGGCAGGCCCTGCTGGTTACCAAGGAACATCATCTAGTCCAGGTGCAGCTTCTCACGATGGTTTTGACCTGGTGACTAGCGTGTTGATAAGGATATGAGCACACCTGTCAAAAGGTTCCCCCTGTCCTTCTGCCTCGATTCCCAGAAACTGTGCGTCCTTGGCAAATGTCTCTACCTCTGTTCCATCAATAAGAAAAAAAGCATTCACAGCCACTGAGACGTTAGCCTCGTCACCTTGCTTAGACTGGGGGGAACTAGGAGATTCAGAGGGGGAACCTCCTAGTGCTGTCCCTGGAGTGCTGGATGAGGGCAGCATCGGCACCAGATGGAAAGGAAGCCCTTGTCACAGGATCTCCTTCTCTCTTCTTCTTTCCCCTTCTGCTCTCCCCTCTCTTTCTTTCTCTCTCTTTCTCTTTCTCTCCCTCTCCTCTCTTCTCTCCTTTCTCTCCCCTTCCCACTCTCTTTTCTCTCCTCTCTCCCCATCCTCCTCTTCTCCCTTTGTCTGTCTCTGTCTGTCTGTCTGTCTGTCTGTCTGTCTGTCTCTCTGTCCCCCCACCCCCTTGATCTTATGACTGAAAACAAGCCCTTCATCCCTTAGGTCACTGTTTTACAGATATTTCATCACGGAGCACCTCCCCCACCCCTCCCCCACCCTGTCTCCCAGCAGCAGCAGCAATGGAGGCCAGGCCACTGGCTGGACTTAGTTGGTGGCTGTTCACAATGCATCCACATCCTTTCTTCCTTCCTGTTTCCCCACACTGACCCTTCCCAGGCTCTACCAGAGTGGTCTTTCCAAGGTGCACGCCTGCTACACATCCTTGTGCCTGAGACCCTCAGTAGCACCCAGGGGTCCTTATGGGACTCCTGCATCCGGAGCAAGCCTTGCTTAAAAATTATAGGGTACTTGAATGGTGGATGGCCTTGTCTGGCATACAGAGAGGACCAAGCAGCCTCTCCTTAGCTCTCTATTTACAAATGGGAGGGGTCCACCCCTGGCCTGGCTCTGCCAACTTGTGGGGATGAAGATTCATAGCAACCAGAGACTCCAAGGAGTCTTCACAGAACACAAGGTCCTAAAGTCAAGCTGACGCTGGTACAGGGCTAGCCTAAACCTCATACTTTGAAAATTGCTCAGTCCCAAGCTGTCAGAGCACCCAGTGTTCAGATTATACCCATGAGCTGGGCTGGAGGGACTGGGGCCTAAGTGGACCCAGAGAACCCAGGTATCAGGTCCCTGTCCTCTCTCACCTGGCTGGACCCTGGATACTGAGCATGCCCAGATCTTCGGAACTATCCAAAAGCTGGCACCGGAACTCCTGGTCCTGCAGCACTGTGTTGATGTGGGACCAGTTGTGCTGGGCCACAGCCCCACCCACGGCAAGGTAGTAGGCATCCCCTGGAGGAGAAGCAAGAGGTTTAGAACAGGACCTTGGGACAGGGAACACAGTGAGGGACCCTACATTCTTACTGAGGAGTGTGTGTAGTTTGCTTCTGGCAATGAGCGGTATCAAGGGCCTCTACCTGCTTCTTAGAAAAAGGGTTAAAACTCTGGGACCTTCACGTCTGGGAGGGGGCACCTATCCTGCCTCAACCACTAAGGCAAAGTGGACTCAGATAAACATTTCTCCCTCCTCGATCTCACATCCTTACTAGTTCCCATCGTAACACACCCCTTACCCTTGGACTCCATGCCTTTGCCAGTTTGAAGCCCACTGGGCTTAGGGATGGGAGAGTTAGAAGCAACGCTCCCTGTGGGATAGCTCATCTTGACCTAGGAGATTAGCCTCTGAGCCTGTCTGAGGGAGTTTCTAGATTCAGTTCCTCACAGTAAGAAGACCCACCCAGACTATGGGTAACAGCATAAACTGGGGTACTAGACCAAGTTAAAAAGAGAAAACGAGCTGAGTCCAGCATTCATCTCTGCTTCCTGAGTGAGGATGCCACGTGGGCCAGTCTCCTCAAGGTCCTGCCACCACATTTTCCTCACTGTGCCCTCGGACTGTGAGCTGATGACTCATTTTTCTTGTAGATTCTTTAGTCACAGCAATGAGAGAAACAGCTAACACAACCCCATCACCCAGGGTGTTCACAGAGCAAACCCACCCTCCCCCCGGCTTCAGAAAAGATGACAAAAGTTCAGAGAGGAGACACGTGCTGGGAATACATGGAACCCGCCGTCCCTATGGCCATGGGGCATCTACAGAGCCACACAGGCCCTGGGACTCTGCCCTTGGACACCAGCTGGCTTCCACCAGACATTCTGGGAAACCACTGCTCCAGAGCTTGATGACCTTGGACAACACTGTGGCCTTAGATCCAGCAAACAAGCTCACCAACCTCCTGGTCCCATCTGGGATTCAGGGTTCACAAAATTGTCCGTCATTGGCAAGCGTGCTAGGGCTTGTGGCCATCAGGTATTTTTGAACCTTTCATTGTGTTTACCACACCCTGGACCTGGGTGGGTGGAGCCTGGCACAGGGGAGGCAGGGTGGGAGGCTTCTATGTGCCCCCATCTTTCTGACTTCCTTATTCACTGACTCCTAGAAGTTCCTCTGTGTCACAGTGCAGGTCCTGGAAGTCCCTGAGCCTCTGGCCCTGGTCACTTGCTTAGGCAGTGGGGATGTAACTGGAATCCCCTTATTGGGCTGCTGGGAGACAGCAAAGCCACGGCAGGCACAGGAAGCAGTGTCATGGAGGCAGAATGGCAATATTTTATCCACTCTGCTCCACATCCCCTTTAAGAGTCCCTTCCTGTTTGTTCTCCCATCTCGGGTGCTAATTTCTGTGGAGGAAAAGGGGAGGCTGGGACTCACTGCCCCAGTCACACACATAACAGAAGGAGATAAGCTGCAGCCTAGAAGATGCAGAATCCTGAAAGGGTCCACAGGCTGCTGCCTGTGAGGACTGGCACCTGAGCTGCTTTACTGTCTAGGGAAGGGATGGCTGACAGAAAAAGCCAAGAGTCTTGGCCTCTACCCAGGAGGTCCTGATGGAGGTTCTGAGGCCAGGATGACCTAGCCACCCTGCCTCAAAGCTTCAAGCTAGTGAGTCTCTTCCTTCCTTCCTTCAGTTGAGAAAAGGAGCAAAAAAAAAAAAAAAAAAAAAAAAAAAAAAAAAAAAAAAAAAAAAAAAAAAAATGTATCCAGGGAGCTATGAGCCTAGCACCTTCTTCCTTCCTGCAGACCAGCCTTGACTCCCCCTGACCCTGTCATTGTGTGCTAGAACACCTTGCCTGTTATTCCAGATCCATGCCAAAGGCCTCAGCCTCTGGGAAGCATCTTTCACAGAAGAACTTCTTGGCAGCACTGGTGCCTCCCTCACCCCCACATCCCATGTGCACCCCAAGTGGCTCCAGCCCCTGGCATGTTATCACTGGTATGGTCAGCCCATACTCACACCTCATAGCCTAAGGACCACCCAAGCTTTCCCAGAGAGCCTTTGGAGTCTTTGTTACCAGCCTTTGGAGCCCCTCGCTGTGGGAGGTGGCTCTAGTGAGCTGTGCTTTGACCCTGCCCAGTCCTTTCCCTTGTTCTGATCCTTGAGCTCCATGGCCAGGTAGTGTCTTCTCCTCCTGGACCCTCCCACCCTGCAGAGCTCAGAAGTAGTCTGAGTCTATGACAACCAAACCCAAGCACTGTACCTGTCCCTCAGCCAGTCTCTTCTCACCAGTGATGCACCGCTCAGAGTATCCTCTGAGCCATGGGTGGGCAGAGTCCTGCTTCCTCAAGTCTGACACCTTTATTTTGGAGATACCTCACAGGCACACACATCCATGGAAAGATGCAGTCTCGGAAGGCACACAAGCTCTGGCCAGCCTGTCCCACTGTAATATCTGTTTATCTTTTGGGGTTTCTCCTTTCTCCCTTGTACAATGGGCCTGGCCACACAGCACAGGGAGCCTTCAGGGGCAAAATAGCAGAGACACTGTGGGAGATATGAGAGAGGGAAGGAGGGGAGAGGAAAGGGGGTGAGGAAGACAATGAGGGAGAGGGGGAGAGAGAAAGAAAGAAAGAGGAGAAGGGGAGAATGGAAGGAGAGGAAGAGGGGTGATAGGTACAGAGGAAGAGAGAGATGGGAGTAGGAGAGAGGGAAGGAGGGGAGAAGGGAAAGAAAAGGAAAGGTGGGGAAAAGGGACAGAAAGAGAGGGAGGGGTAGAGAGAGAGAGAGAGAGAGAGAGAGAGAGAGAGAGAGAGAGAGGGAGAGGGAGAGGGAGAGAGAGAGGGAGAGGGATCACAAGCAGAAGGCTTCCTGTGGAGTTCCCAGAGAATGGTTGAATTCTGGACAGTGTCCTCAACCCCAGGCCAAAGGATATCTACCATGACCAACTCTCTCTATATCTATCTATCTATCTATCTATCTATCTATCTATCTCTGTCTCTCTCTGTTTCTCTCTCTGTCTCTCGTTCTCTCTCTGTCTCTCTCTGTCTCTCTCTATCTCTCTCTCGCTCACTCACTCATGTATACTTCAGCCCACATTCTGTTACCAGCCTGAGTGCCCTACCAGTTGGCATGACAGTGCTGGGCCTGCTTGCCCTGGGCAACCATCTCCACTCTGCTGCTCTACAGAGGAGACAGTGCAGGGCCCTGGACATGGCAAAAGGCAGATCCGCATGAGCCAAGGGGCAGAGTCCCACCCCAGGCTCCTCTCTACCATTTCCAGGTCTGGGGTGAGCTTTGTGGGTGGCAGGTCTTAGATGCCATTTTCATTATGTCGGTGTGTTTCTGACAAGCAAGTACACCTTTTATAATATTAAGAAAGATGGGCCGGGTAGTGGTGGCACACGCCTTTAATCCCAGCACTTGGGAGGTAGAGGCAGGCGGATTTCTGAGTTAGAGGCCAGCCTGGTCTACAGAGTGAGTTCCAGGACAACCAGGGCTACACAGAGAAACCCTGTCTCGAAAAAACCAAAAAAAAAAAAAAAAAAAAAAAAAAAAGAAAAGAAAAAAAAGATGAATTGAGATAATTTAAAATTGCCTCCAAGATTGACAGCTGCTTGGTACACAGCCTTGATCACATGTAAAATGTCACATTCTCTTGCTTTACTGGAGCTCTGAGTCATATGCATAATTAACATACATATTAAATATACACATACTTAATGCAATACATATTCACCACAGGACCTGTGTCAGTGCAGGATCTGTTTTCTCTGTTTTGGGCTGTCCCTGGGATCTACAGCCTCTGTGGCATAGTGCTCACTGGATCATATGGTCACACCCCCTGGGTGTAGCCTCCCACAAGCACTCAGCCCCAGGGACTCTACCGGGTGGGAGGCACAAGGTAATAGATCACAAAGCATTTTCTTGACAGATTCCAGCAAGGTCCCTATTGCCAAGATAAGGAAACTGAGGCTTGGGGGCCTGCATGCAATCTCCTGGCCCCTCTTAGCTCTTACTCATTCCTATAGTAGCTGAGGTAGGTAGGTTCGCCAGTCCCTACCTCACAAGTAGGGAAACTGAGGCTCAGAGAGCTAAGGTCTCAAAATTTAAAAATTACAAGAAAGGGTGATGAAGATGGAGCTCTGGGATAAAGCACTTGCTGAGGTGTGCTTGGTCCTAGGTGTAACCCCCAGTTAAATCAGACCTCCGGCCACAGCACACACAGGGATAAGGATTCTGACTCCTTGTGAGCATCCTCCTCTCCCCCTGCCCCTCCCCATGAGAGGGTCTCACTAAGACACAAACAGCAAGGAGAGCTAGGAGGCAGCTAGATCTCCATGGGTCAGCACTGCCCACTGTCAGCTTCTCACACAGTTGATACCTCCTCCCTGTAAACTACCCTTTTAGAAGTACCAATGCCTTTCTTAGAGAAGACATGCCCTCTCTGTTCCTTCTCTTCTCTGGTGAACACAGGCCACAGGGCAGGAGACGGAGCTGCCCCTGTGGGAACTAACAGGTAAGATCCAGGGTTGGGGTGACGGGAGGCGGTCTTGTGTAGAGGTGACAGCTAAAGGACTAAAGTGCCAAGCTGCCTGTCATTATGGGTATGCAAGGAGGAGTCGAAGGATACAGAGTGGGCACTGAGCCAAGCATCAGGGGACCTGCCAGGCCTGAGACAGGCAGTGGCTCACAGACTGAGACTAGCCCAGATGGCAGAGTGGAAAGAGACTGAGCTCTGAGGGGGAGATGTAGCCTGCCCTGGGCTTATGCTAGCCTGGGCAGCTGGACTGAGTGCACCCACGTCAAGGCTGCTCCAACATGCCACAACACCAACAGGTTCAAAGGCATAATTACAGAGTGCTCGGAGCAACAGCACAGCCACCGGAACATAGCCTGCATTTAGCCTGAAATGAGACAACTAATCTCCAGGTCCTGACCACAAGTGGACATGACAGGTAATTACATAGTCAACCTGGATAACCCTCCCTGACCTTCTGGACACTGGTGACTTGCCAGTCCTCTGAGCAGGTCACATCTGTACCAGTGCTGCTTCTCATGACAACCTTACCTTCAAATGCAGGGGCCAGGGGACTGGCCTGGGCGCCAGGGGCCAAGCGACTAACGGTCAAGTCACTCTCGGTGCCTCCCCGTTGGTTCAGCATGCATGTGTACACTGTTGAGCCTGGCAACAAGGACCCAGATGTGATCTCCACCGAAGCTCATTTCTCCTCAAAGCCTGGAGGACCCCACGATATGAAGTCTCCCTCACAAGGCCTCCTACCCTGTGACTCTATTACAGCCAACCAGATTACTGACGAGGTCATCCATGGCTGTCATCTGGGGAGGATTTCTTTGAAAATGTATGACTCCTCCCTCATCCCCATCATCATCACCCACAGCAGTGTGCCTGATATGGCAGAATCAATATCTGTGGTTATCCCACAGATAAGTGGTCATGTGGATGAACCGTAGGCAGGGAGAGGAATGGATGAGGTGAGTGGGGTGGGTAGACAGGTGGGCACCTGGGGTTAGTAGATAGGTAAAGTCTGGTAGAGAGGGGTGGAGGTGGTGTACAGGAGGTGAGCAGGTGGGCAAAGCTGATGGAAGAGTCACGAGAACAAAGCCCAGCTGCACATGGGGCTGCTGGGCTGTTAACTGGCTGCACACAGGGTGGCACAGGTTGAATCATGCCCCACACATCGACATGTTAGGGGTCTGACCCCAAAGACTTGTGGGTGAGACCTTATTTGGAAGTAGGGTCTTTATAACCCTGTGTGAGGCAAGGTTATTCAGATGGGCTCCAATTGAGTAGAACTGTTTACAAAAAGAGGAAAGTTAAGGCCTGGGGAGGGGACACTGTACATTCAGTCCACAGGAGCCACATGAAAAAGCCAAGCACGGTGACGTACACTTGGAATTCCAGTGCTGGGGAGGCAGAGATGGGAGGATCCCTGGAGCTCACTGACAACCAACCCTGCCTACTTGATAAGTTCCCAGTCAGTGAGAATACTTATCTCAAAAAACAAACAAACAAACAAACAAAAAAAAAACCAACCAACCAACCAACCAAAAAAACCTAAGATAGATGGTTCCTGAGTGGTGACACCCAAAACCACCCTCTGAAGCCCGTGGCATCAGAGACAAGGATGGATGAAATAGCTACCACCTAAGCCAAGCCAGTGATCCCAGCCTCTACCAAGCTGGAGGACACAGGCAGGAACCCACTCATAATCTCAGAGAAAGAACACTCAGCCAGCACCCTGATTCTGATCTCTGGCCCACAGGATCAGGAGTTAATCCATCTCTTATTTGAAAACACCCAGCTTGTGGACTTGTGACAAGGACTATGGAAAAGTGATGAAGATGAGGGCGGGTGGGTGGATGAGTAAGACAGCTGGGTGGGCAGGTGACAAAAAAAGTAGATTATCCCAAATATTTCATAGGATACACCACAACAAAAAATTGTTCACTATTTATGCAAGATTACATTTTAACTAAGCTTTATGGATTTTTAATTCTGGCAACCACACAGGGAAAGCACCATAATAATGGGGGGTAGGGGAGGGTGACTGGGCTCAAGTGCCAGGAGATATCACCAAGTACTTGTGGCCCTGCATCCCTTCTATGAGCAAAAAAGAAAGGGGTCTTAGGAGGGAAAATAAGGAAGGATGGAAGAGGGGGAAGACCCTGGGGTTGGGGTTAGGGACAGTGTCTAGAGGGCCAGCCAGCAGACTGGTTAGACCCAGGGGAGGAACAGCAGGCCACCTGCCTGCCCCCTCATCCCTGTGTCCATGGATTTCCATCTGACACTGAAGCAGGAGAGCAGTAGATCCATCCCACCCTGGGCCCAGTACCTGGGGGTCGGTTGACATCTGCTGAGAAGAGCCAGTCTGCAGCCTTCCTGGCGTCCACCCCCAGCAGGTAGAACTTCCCAAAGTAAGACATGTTGAATATGGCAGCAGCTCCTCTGCAGGCCAGACATTCCTTCTGGATCTGAAAGGCCCAGTGGAGGAGAAGCTTTGTCTGCCCCTGGGAACATGGGCTGGGCCTTTCCTGACACACCTATCCAGAGCATCTCCACCACAGCCCTCCCAGTCCCTCCGTCACCCCAGCTCAGGGGCTACCACAGAACAGAAAGCACACAGAGGACGTTGGGTACCAAGTCATAAGTAGGCTCTGTCGTTCAAAAGAATTGCCCTAAAAACCAGGTATGGTGGCACAGAACTAGGGTGGTAGAGGCAAGAGGACCGGAAGTTCAAGCTAGGAATGCAGCCTTCCTCTTCAAGAAACCAGAGAGAGAGTAAGCTAAATACACAAGCTAAAGGAAAGACGGCCAATACACAAAACCTACTACAGGTCTGTGCATTAACATAGAACAATCTAAAGAGAAACCAAGAAAATGATTCTTTCTTCATAGCCCCCAAAACAATAAAAATAAATAACTAAAGCAAGCTTGACAGCAGAAATGCAAAGTTCTTATTATAAAGAGTTAAAAATGTGTGTGTGTGTGTGCACATGTGTGTGTACGTGTGGAGACCATGGGTTGATATCTGGTGTTTTCCTCAGTTGCTCTCTGTGTTACTTTTCAAGACAGGGTCTCTCACTAATCCTGAAGCTTGTTGATTGGCTAGACTGGTTTGGTCAGTATCCTCCTGTCTCTGCCTCTCCAGTACCTGACTTTTATGTTCAGTCTAGGGATCTGAACTCAGTTCCTCATGCTTATTCATCAAGCCCATCATTGACCATCTCCTTGGGCCCAGGAAGGTTTTGAAAAAAAAAAATTATAATGACCAATGTCTTTTCCATTGGGAAAGACACCATAAGTGTGTGGCAAGCTAACCACACACTTGGGTTGATCTATAGATCTGACTTAGTCCCTACCACAGCCTCAGCTGGATCCTATACAGGTTAGCTCACACTAAAATTCACATGGAATTCCAAGGGCCAGACTATGTTAAGCAACCTTTAAAAAGAAGAACAAAGTTGATGTGGTCACACTCCCTGATTCCAACACTTGCTAGGGAAGGGGGAGGAGGGACTACAGTAGACAAAGTCTACTTTGTGGCCTAACGGGGTGAAGCTCCAGCTAGAAGTCACCTTGACTGAGGTGGAGATCAGCTTTTCAAAGAGAACCCCTGGAGAATTCATGGGGATACCGAGTCATCTCAGCAAATGGATACCCACAAGCAAAACAATGACATTTGAACACCTAATTGTGCCATGCACAAGACTCCAGACAAAAATGACAAACTTTTAACAGAAAACCCGGAAGTATGTGTGTGTGGCCCCAGCCAACTCTTAGACATGATGCCGAAGCCGTAGGCAACACAAGGCTAGGAGATGAATCAGACATCATCAAAACCTTACACATTTATGCGAAAGAACTAGTTTGTGTTGCAAATAGTTCCATAATGACAGCAAAAAGGGAATGGGAGAAACATATGGACTCTGCATCAATCAAACAAGGGGCTTACATCCAGGAGATGTATTTATTTTAGGCTTTGTGTGCATGGTGCATGTACATGTATGGGCTATGCCAATACGCAGTTGCAGGGGCCAGAGGACATTGGGTGCCTTAAGCCATCCATTTCCATCTTTTTCTCTTGTTACAAGGTCCCTCACTGATCCTGTGTCTGGGATAGAGTGGGGGATGGGGTGAATTCTGGTGACTGTGGGGCTTCCTTGTGGAGAGATGAAGCTGCCCCCAAGAACTTGCTGGGAACAGTGAATGTAAAGTTTTCAATCAATGAACTGGGTGCCATGTCTCAATAAAGCTGTTAACAACGAAAAAGACTACACACCTCTCCTAGCTACTCCTCCCAGCAACTGCTCAGCTGTGCCAACCTCACTTTCATTACTGAGGATACAGATGATTGTGGTGGGAGCCACTGCCCTGGGGCTGGACAGCCAGTGTGTGTCTGGAAGCTGGGCCTGTCCTCCTCTACTCATCAACAGTGAGATGGTTGCTACCAACTCTTGGTATCCCCAGGGCTCTGGAGTTCAGAGTAGTGCAGTGAAAAGCCTCAGAAATGTTCCTAGCATGGCCACAAAGAGCCCCCAATCATAAGGAGGATAGTGGAGGTCTTCAGTACCACACCCATGGCTGAGCCAGACAGAGAAACCAGCCTTTTAGACCTTGTAGTAGGTTTCTGGGCAAACACCAGACCTTGGCACAGCCTGCAGCCTCCTGAGGCCTCAGCTCCTCTGCCTCTCTCCAGACATCACTAAGGACTGCTCCCTGTCCACCAGGATTTGAGGGGCCTTTTCTGGCACTGTTAGAGCTGCTGACCCAAACCCAAACAGCTCTCCACGCTGACACTCGCTGTCTGCCTGGCTGGGGAAGCTGCCAATGTGGAGAACAAGTGTGTTTTTCATGCGCGGGGACTGTCTCTGGTGCAGTTGCGGAGGCTAGATGGAGCTGCTAAGCCAAATTGGCATCTCCCCCAAGCCTCCACACCCGCTGGGCCGAGTCCCACGGGCTGAAGAAGCTGCAGGTGCTGAGGTGCCAGACGCAGCCATGCACTCCCTAAGGGGTTGTGGGGAC
The DNA here is from genome assembly GCF_011762505.2 of Arvicanthis niloticus. Classification (NCBI taxonomy): domain Eukaryota; kingdom Metazoa; phylum Chordata; class Mammalia; order Rodentia; family Muridae; genus Arvicanthis; species Arvicanthis niloticus. The sequence continues at coordinate 1,496,692 of NC_047659.1, forward strand.
TGGGCACCAAGCTGGCCTGCAGCTGCTTTGCTTTATGGAGCTCCTGGCTTCTGCAACCACTTCAGAGAGCTCTGACCTGCTTTAATAACCTGTTTGCTTCTCACACAAGCATAGGAGAAAAGTGGTGGGACAGCTGGGCCCTTGCCTTCAGCATTGGCCATAATGTGTCATTTGAGTCTGGAGAGACACAGATACCAGTGACAATGACCATGAGGGTCCTGAGTGATGGCAGTCCCTGCATGTGAAGCCATATCCTAACGCTTTGCCCACAGTCTAGGGCCCAGGCTGAGGGCTTGGCTCTGCACCTACTTAAGATGCATCATGAGACGTCACATCACATGCATGGGATCACAGGTGCCTCTGGCATAGTGACATGCCCAGAGACAACTCTAGTCCTCAGAGGAGCTAGGGAGGCATGGTACGGACATGACCATTGCTCACTGTGTAAGCTGCCTGTGGGATGCAGGTTGCTGCTGCAGGAATGCCTGGCCCCCAGGCCTCAGCACCTCACCACTCATAGGCAGAAAACCAAGTACATTGGAGAAGGACCACAAACTTCCTGGACAGCTCACTTGGCCAGTTTTTGAGTCAATGAACAGATTCCAATGGTGCAGTCATCTCATCCCTGGTCCCTTCTGCTTTGTCTTTCCAGTGGCCTTGGGCGCAGGGCTAGCAAGCCCACCTTGTTCTAGACCTACTCCAGAGTTATCTGGGAAGAGAAGCCTTGGTTGATAAAATACCTCCATTCAGATTGCCTATAAACAAATTTGTAGGACATTTTCTTGATTGATATGTATGTAGGAAAGCCTAGCTCAGAAAGGGCTGCCCCACCCATGGTAAGTGGTCCCAAATCGTAGAAGATAGCAGACCAAGTAAGATGTGAGGAATGAACCAGTAAGGTTGGTCCCGCCATGGCCTCTGCTACAGTTCCTGCCCCCAGGGTCCAGCCTAAGTTCCTGCCCTTCATGATGGACTACAAGCTGAAAAATGAAATAACCCCTTCCCTTAGGTTGCTTTGAGTCGTTGTGTTTTATCACAGCAATAGAAACTTTAACTAAGATGCCACCCAAGCCAGGGCCTCAGTCCGGCCTTCTGCCGCCCTCCAGCAGCGGTACTGAAGGACCCTCGGATCTGGCTGCTGGCAAAAGTCCGGTGCAGAGTAGAGGGGGAAAGGAAAACATCACACGGCTCCCACACATCTGTGCTAGCCAGAAAGGGGGTGAACTTGCTGCAAGCAGAAGCCCCTCAGAAAGCCCAGGACCCCCGCAGGCAGCTCTACAGGAGGGACAGAAGGCAGCTGTGGGCTCGACCCAGCTCAGGCTGCTTACCATGTGGTGGTGGGGTGGGAAGTTGAAAGTATACTCATCACCTAGCAGCCTGCTGTAGGCGTAGTCCTTGTGTGCCTGGTTTCCGTAGGCCCCATAGTAGTCGTAGTCAAGGACCTGTTACAGAAAATGAGGCCATCTTTTACTCTGCCTTTCTCTTCCCTCCCTGCTGTAGCTTGAAGGTAAAATGCCCCCCTCCTCCACAAGCTCACATTTGAGCACTTGGTCCTCATCTGGTGGTGCTATTTGGGGGTTCTGGAGTGTTTCGGAGGTAGAGGATGGTAGGTTGAGACTTTATAGCCCAGCCCCACATCCTTTCTGCTCCCCACTTCCTGTCTGAAGACACATTGTGACCAGCTGCCTCCAGTTCCTACCACTATGCCTTCCCTACTATGCCGCTCTGGCCTGCTGATATGGAGGCCCCTCCCTTAAGCTGTTTCCCATGGCCGTTTGGGCACAGCAGTAAGGACAGTATCTCACACACTCCCTCCCTTCTCTCTCCTCCCTCCACAAGCAGGCTTGGGCCCACTGCTCAGCGAATGCTCACTAGACTCTGCAGATGCCAGGATGAACATGACACAGGCCTGGTCCTGTCCTCGTAAAGCTCCCTTGGGGGAAAGTTAGTGGATCTGTATGGCTCAGGTAACACAAGGATGCCTGTTCAGATAACAGCTTAATCTCTGCCTTGCTGGTTCTAACTGGAGAATGGAGAAAAGTCTAGATACCAAGTGAACTGGAGAGGAACTTAGCAACTGTGAGGGCTTCCATCTGATGCCAGGACATCAGGTGGAGGGTGAAAGTTATGGGTAGGAACCACCACAGAGATGGTGTCATGAAAATTCATGACACTCCAACCCCCACTGAAAGTGCCCTCAACTCCCAAGGAGGGCAACCCATTTTTGCAGATGGAGAGTCTGAATCCCAGATAGTTAAGTTCCCCCCAAGGTACAGACCAAGCTATGGAACCAAGGCATGAAGCTAGGCAGGAATGATTGGTGTCTGTGGCTATTCCCAGGAGATTCTGGGAAGGCTCCAATGTCTGGCTCCTCTTCACTGTCCCACCATCACCAGAGTCTGTCACATCGGTCAGATGCCTTCCCTGTCCCCGTCCTCTGTGACCTCAGGCTCTGAGTGGCTTCCTCCCCATGGTAGAGGTGATTAAAGGAGCTATGGGTCTCATCTTCCACAGCTGCAACTCTAACCCAGGCTTTACTCACTTCTCAGGGATAAGAGCTGAGCTCCAGGAGTGGGGGGATCTACCTTAGTCAATCTGTCATGCCCAGTGCCCCTGCCAGCCATGGCATCTTCCCCTGGTCTCTGAGGCCCTAGAAGGAATATCTCTTTTAGCCCTACAAGGTTTTCCAGACTGGATCCTAGGTAGGGTATAGTCTTCCCATGTGAGGACCAAGGGGCTTCCCATCCCACTGAGTACCTCTCCTAGCCTAAGACCTCTAGGACAGAGGCTCTGAACCCATCCTGCCTACTCTGCCTCCAGGACCAATGAAAGAAAAAACCCTGTCACTGAGGCCCCAAGTGTGCCTTTCAATGAATTGTGGACCTCGGTAACTGAGGAGATGGATGAGGGTCACACTGGAATGGGATGGGACACTGCATCAGCAGTCAGGGGTTAACTTGCACACACCTAGATATGTGCCTCAAAGCTTCTGTGGTCTGCTCCCAGGGGCTGTTCCTAGGAAGCTCTGGGGAGGCCCCTACAGCATCCCAGAGGCCAGCATGTAGGATGGTTCAGGGGATAAACTGACACACTTAGGCACAATTCCTCCCACTAACAGCAACTAACAGTTGGTGTTGCCAAATATACATTCTTGAACGATGTGTGGAAAGGGCCTGAATTCCTTCCAGAACCAGGGGGATCCTCCAGTCTGTCCACACTGTGGGTCTGTGCTGGCATCCAGCGCTTGCCCACGTGGGCACCCAAGCAGTCAAACCTTTAAATGAGCCTCACCGCTGAGGTGCAGAAGACTCTCTCAGCTTCCTGGGTCCAGACGACTGACTTGTTGCCATAGCCTGAGGCACACTGGATCAGCCTGACTTGGGAGCTGGGAGGATGCTCAGATGGGGAGGGGTATACATAAACTGGTGCTCTTTGCTCACCTGAGCTGTTTCTTGGGGGTTAAACCATCCTGGCCGTTCCCAGCCCTGTCGCTCTTGAAACACACAGCCTTGTCCAAGCAGTTCCTGGACGAAGACAAGAGACGGCCCATCACACAAGGCCAGACGCCACACGGGATGCAGAGCCAGGGCATCCACCACTCATACCCAAGAGTGCTCCAGGAAGCAAGGTCCCCAGCTTGTCACTGCTCCTCCCTAGAGCTCCCACTGTGCCCTGACCTCACAAGAATCCATAATCTAGAGAACGACCTGCTGAGCTGTGCCCCCAGAAGCACATATGCTGAAACCCAAACCACTGTGTCATAGTCCGGAGACCGAGCCTACAGGAAGAGCATTTAAGGTTACGTAAGGTTATAGAGTGGGTCCCAGTCCCAGAGGCCTGGTCCCCTTCAAAGAAGATGGGGACCTGCTGGGATGTGCTCTGCTCTAAGAGGACATAGCATGACAGTGGTTGTCCTCGGCCAATAGGGCCTTAGTCAAGAACCATGGCAGGGACACCTTGATCTTGAATCTTCCAGAAAACAGAGATGGTATCCCAAGAATACTGATAAAAAGTCTGTCTCTCCACATGCCCAGCCTGGCTACTCTCTGACACATGCCTGTACTAGTTAGCATGCCCTCTGCCACCCAGACCCCGCCTCCTGCACTGTTGCAGCACTGGGGCATACGCCCATGTCAATCCCCTGCACGTGTGTGTGCATGTGCGTGTGCGTGTGCGCGTGCGCGTGCGTGTGTGTGTGTGTGTGTGTGGACAGAGGACAATCTTGGAAGTCCTCATATACCATCTACCTTGTTTTATGAGACAGGGTTTCTCATTGAACCTGAAGCTCACTGACTAGGCCAGGATCCTCCTGTCTCTGCCTCCCCAGTACTGGGATTATTGAGGTACAAGGCCCATTTTTATATGTGCATACTTCATGCTTACATGCAAACACTGTACCAACTGAGCTATCTCCCCCACCCTGAGTCTGTTTTCAGGACATCTGCCTCTCCACTTGGCCTAAAGCCCTCTGGAAACTAGTCTCTTCCACCCAAACCCTGGCACAGCACCCCACACAGAACTCAGTAGAGTATCCCACAAGTGTCTGTTACCCCCATAACCCAAGGCCCTCCAGGCTCCTCAGCTTCTCCATGCCTGATATACCTCATGCAGGGAGTCTTTCCTCATATTGCGGCCTGCCAGTGGCTCATCGTGTGGAAAGACAACTGAGTAGTTCTTGGCATAGGACTCATGGCTGCGTTCTCGGATCCAGCGGGGGTGGTCTGTAAGCGAGTGATGGAAACGCCTGCCACCAATAAAGGGGATGGATCACCACTTGTGGACAACCTGTCAAGGACCCAACCTGCACCAAATCTGGGCCAGGGCTAGCCTCTTCACTCAGTCACAAACCACCTCTCTCACAAGTAACCCAGCTAAGGACATCATGAGACCAGTCCACAATTGATCTCTGCCATGTAGCGTAAGGCAACCATATGTGTGGGCTCAAGATACCCAGGTGTTGATATTTGGTCTTTTGCCATGTATTGTAATGCTAAATACTGGTCCTGATTTAAATTAAATATTTCTACACCAGCAGGGGAGGTGGGTGGGCCATCTTCTCATCTTACAAATGCAGAAATTATAGCTGAGAGAAGAAGGAGTAGCCCAGGGCCACACAGCTGGGGGTGTGGCCTCAAAGGGACCCATCTGCTCTGCTATAAGAGAAGCATCTGCTGTGGTCTGGGGGCCCCTGGTGCTGAGCAAGCTCTGGGACCGTCCCTTGCAGCTGGGGTCTAGACACACCTAGGACCCAATGCTGGCTGCTCTACACAAACATGTCCCTTACTGGGGATCTCTCATAGATGAAGGTGGAGGAGCATATTATGTCCTTGACCTAGTTATAAACAGGTAACCCATAAGGAAAAAATGGGCCGGGCAGTGGTGGCGCACGCCTTTAATCCCAGCACTTGGGAGGCAGAGGCAGGCGGATTTCTGAGTTGGAGGCCAGCCTGGTCTACAGAGTGAGTTCCAGGATAGCCAGGACTACACAGAGAAACCTTGTCTCGAAAAAACAAAAAAAACAAAAAAAAACAAAAAAAACAAAAAACAAACAAAACAAAAACAAAAAAAAAAGAAAAAAAAAAGAAAAGAAAAAATGGGTACCACAGAGAGACAGGCTTTGGTTCACACTGCCCCACTCTGGCTCTCTCTGTGTGTCTGTCTCCCTTGGTCTCTGTCTGTCTGTCTGTCTGTCTGTCTGTCTGTCTGTCTCTCTTACACACACACAAACTTGTAGTCTACAGTGGGTCCCCAGGTGTACTACACAGGTACAGGTGACCCCATCTAATCTGGTTCTTGCTGCTGGAAGAATAGCCCTGTGGCTCTGCCCATGCTGGAGAAGGACAGGTCATCTCACTCTGTTTTTCAGTGGGAGGAGTGTGAACAGACCCTTCCCTAAAGCCCCTTCAGCTGTATCATTTCTAGAACATTCATCTACGGGAGGAAAGCTTACGTGTGGCTGCAGTCTCTGAGGGAATTTAGAGCAGACCTCACAGTGCCAGAAGCCGTGTAGGGGGTAGCATTCTGGGGCTTTCAGAGCCGGCCATCTGTCTTTCTGGTGGCAGACATCACCTCCCTCATGGGTGCAATGTTCTCATGCAGCCAAGAGGAGACAAGCTGGCGAGGCTGTGGGACATCCTGAGCTGAGCCAGCAGTCCCTTCACCCAACTTTGTCCCTGTATCAGGTCAACAGGCAGCTGGGTTCCTTCAGGGGACTATTGGCCAGGAGCACATACCAACTGCAGACACGACAGGCCAAAAAACATCCTCTTGCCCAGCTGCTCAGTCCCTACGGTGCCCTGCAGTGCCTAGTATGGCCCCAGCAACAGACCACACTGCACAGGTCAATGTAACTATTCTAAGAATGGGACATGAAGCCTGGGTCAGACAGACCAGGCAGTCTCCTGCTTCTTGCCTGGGAGCCCTTGCAGCAGGCCATGGGGCCCTAGGATGTCTTCAGGCTCCTCCCATCAGCATTGACTCAAGATACATGATTCAGTGCTCAGAGCTTCCCCGCAGACCCAAGTCACTCTCTGTACCCACACCAGCCTGTCCATGCTGACTGCCCTGCACCATGGAGCACAACCTGCCCAGTGTTGAGCCTGACTCATGTCAGGCCTTGGATTGAAGGAAGAACCACCAGACTCAGCTCAGCTCCTAGTCCTACACACTTACAGTGATCCCAGCTGGGCCCTTCTCCCAAGCCTCAGTCTATGGCATAGACTGATGGGATTCTTTTGATGTGGATAATGGGTCAGATAGGACCTAGGTCAGGAGATCTTGGACACCACAGAAGCTGTGGACTGCCCAACCCAGGTGCTCCTCCATGACACCTACCAACCACTGCCTTCTCCCCTTCCACCCTTGATGCTTCTACTTCCAAGAGATCATCTGGATCTCAAGAAAGGATCCTTCCTAAAACAGCCCTCATTCCTTTGTCCTGCTGTCCCGACCCAGCCACCCTGCTTTCTGGCTCCAACCATTACACTTGCCTGATGTCGTAGCTGTACATGTCCTTCTCTGGGCGCCCATGCACAATCCAGTGGGCCAGCTCCTGTCCACAGCCACCTCCCAACATCATGCCTGGTGACACAGAAATACAGGGCTACAATCTGCTCCATGTGCCCCCACACATCCAACTTTAAGACCTATCTCCATGACAGGCCTACATAAACCCTGTTCTCATACCTGGGTTGAGGGGGCTACATGCCTTCCAGCAGGGCTGCACTCTTCCAGCAGCCCCCTCCATCTCTATACCTCCAGGGGATGCCTCCTAGGCTCAGGGATATGGAGCCTCACCCTCACATGCCCCCTCACCTGCACTGTTGAAGCCACAGCCAAGGAAGAAGCCTCGGAGCTCAGGAGCCTCCCCCATCAGGGGCTTGTGGTCGGGTGTGAAGGATTCTGAAAAGAAGGGAAGGCCTCAGACTCCTCCAGGTCTCCAGGACACTTGGGGTAGTCTGTCCTAGGACAATAGAGACTAGCAAGCCGCTCTTGGATATCTCCTTTGTTGAAATCTCCCATCCTTATAACCCAATGTAATACTGTTACCTTCAGGGAGTCTCCCAGATTGCTCCTGTTCTTGTTCTCCTAAGCACTTGACCTATGACCTAACCAGCTCTACCTCATGGGTCCAGATTCATCTCAGGAACAGTGTCATCATCCCACCAACAAGTGGTATTCCTCTGACCCAGCATAGTCTACAACTCCCCTCAATGAACTACCATCTTTCTGTGTCAGTCATTGTCAGCCATTGACCAGTGACCATTAAGGATGAGGACCATACCTTGCTAAAGGCCAGGTATGCAGGCTTAGCATGGAGGCTAGTCAAGTGCTTCATATGTGCTCTTGAATGAATGAATGAATGAATGAACGATTACATTTTCTTTGCTACCAGGGTGCCTCAGAGATTAGAGGAAATTACAGCCATAGTCATGAATTCTCTGTTTAACTCCTCAAGCAAGCCGACTTTGCCTTAGTTTCCTCTGTTGAACAATCAAGACCCAGTACTGACTCTACAGGGCCGGGTGAACTTACAAACAGTTGTATCCCACATATCATGTGCTTGGCCCTGGGAGGAAGCCTTGTTTAGACAAGACAAATTCCACCCAACAGAGTTGATCGAGCAGCAAGAAAGACAGAAAACAGATAAGCAAAAAATGAGGTTGTCTCATAGAAAAAAACCACGAGGTAAGCCAGATGCTCTCCGCAATCCTGTATGCTATGAACTACTATTACCCAATGTTTTATCACAGAAGAGAAAGCTGCCTGGCAGGGGTCAGATGCCTCCAGCCACTCAGCAAAGGCGCACAGATCCAATCCCAGGTTCTTAGCATCTGCCGGTAGAGAACTCACATACCCATCCTGTTCCCCAAAGGGTTCTTGGAGCCTGAGCTGCTGGTAGGCAGTATCTGAGCTCAGGGGCAACCAGACATGGAGCGAGAGGAAGGAAGCTTTCAAGTAGGGAGCTGAAGGACCAAGGGACCAAGCCCTCTTTCCTATGGAGACAGACTTTACAGGAAGGCCCATCTCACTGGTAAGACATGGAAGGCCAAAGCTGGACACCGTGCTGGACAACAAGAAGTAGTCCTTATACAGGCTGTGTGTGAGAGGCCAAAACAGAGGGTCTCCTGAGTGCTGCACTGCACACACTGGCCAAGTATGAGCTCAGCATTTCTCCCAAGATTCCACATCAGCCCGCACGAGTTCCGAAAGGACTTAGGGTGTGAATGAGCACACTCTGAGAGAGGGCTCAAATCCAATGCAGACCTGGAAGAGTCAACTGAATACGGTGGGGATCACAGAGAGGCTGCATTGAAAAACCAATGGACAAGTGGGAGAATTTTCTCCTCAGGGACAATGGCCTTTTACCCTCCTCGTAGAAAGTCTCGTCGAGGGGAAGAAGGCCTAAGATGGGGTTCAAGTGACTCTCCAGTGTCCTGTGTGAGGCTGGACTGTCTGAGTGAGGGTAGGGGCAGCCCTCTGAGTAGGACCATGTTGGCTGGAGAGGTGATGAGACATATGCCCAAGTCTACAAAGATTTGTGGGAGGTAGGTGTAGAGCTTTGGTCAGAGGGGAGGTGTGGAGTATAGGGTCCCTTAGATTTTAATATAGGCAAATCTGAGAAACTTAACTAAGGATATGGGAACTCCCAGCAGCATGGTAGAAGGATTTGCATTTGCCACCTCGGCTCTGAATTCTCAGCCTAAGCCAGTGAGCTCCATCTGCCCTAAGCCTCCCCAGAGTCTGGGACTGGGACATCTTTGAATCCTGGAGGCTCAAGCCTCTGAGTTGTCTGGCAAGGAGAAAAGCTACCCACCCCCATCCCTAACCTACCCTCACTGCTAAGAGACCAGACCCAAGTTGTCTCTGCAAGCATACTTCCCCAAAATAGGGCCCCATGGGGGAGTGACAGTTTCCAGGCTAATTAGACAAAGAGGGCCGCTGGGGACATTCATGCCCCCTGGGATTCTTCCTGTGTTTCTCACCATTGGTCCCACTCTGGCTGAGCAGGGACATGAGTCACAGCCCTCGCCCACATACCAGATAAGATGTGCTCTCAGCCTGCTCATGGAGGCTAGCTACCGACTCCATTTGGCCTCCCCGGGACTGCACCCAGTGCTACAGACTGAGCTGGCTCTATAGTCACAAGCATGCCCAGACAGTGACGGCTGGACTTCCCAGAAGGCCACAGCACCTTCCATCTGGGACCCTTTGTCTCTTGTCTCTCCTAAGATGGCCTGGCCACTTTGCCCCAAGGACGTCCCTTGGCCTCCTGGTTCCCCTTTCATCCAGTGACCAGCCTGTCTATGACTTCTCATCCCTATGCTACCTCTGCTGAGAGGTGTTCTGTCCCTGACTCCCAGGTGACACATTGTGGTGCCCCAGGGTTCCCACATGTAGACTGCTCTCGGTCTATCAAACTGAAGACAGTTTCCTTTTGGGCTACCCTGCATCTGAGCTTGACTTTCAAGGTCACCCTATAGAAGGGAGAAAACACACCTAGGAGATTCTGCTGAGCCATGTTTTTACCTGGCTATGTGTAGTTTCCACCTCGGCCCAGCGCTGACTGGCTCTGTGACAGCTGATGGTGATCTTCAGCTTGGCAGGATCTAGGATTACCCAGGAGGCTAGCCTCTCAACTGAGAGGAATTATCTAGTTTAGGTTAGCTTCAAGGCATGCCTGTGACAGGGTGCAGAAAACCTGATCTAAACAGGGACAGCCCCTTTCCCTGGGCAGGGGTCCTAGACTGAACACTAGCATCCATCTCTCTGACTGTGATACAAACTGACCATCTGCCTCAAGTTCCCCATCCAAGGCTTCTCTGCCATGACAGGCTGCATCCTCGAACTGTTGTGAACCAAAATAAACCCTTTCTCCCTTTAGATGCCCCTTTGGCGGCATTTTGCCACAGTAATAAGTAAAGTAACTAAGACAGGCTCCTTCCTTTAGGCAGACCTGTGTCTCCCCTGCCAGGCTGGGAACCAAGAAAAGGATTGACTTTGACAAGAAAGAACACAGCCCCTATGTGTGTGGGGATGCTGAGCTGTGCCACACTTATCCCAAAGGTGTGGCTGCCTGAATCTCACATTATATGTATCAGACCGTAGGGTCAGCACTGCCTCTGTTCTAGGACCCTCACTGTGGGATGAAGCCTAGGGTGCCCTGTGAACGGTGGCTACTCTGTGGATAACTTAAAGAGAAAGGTCTGGGAGCTAAACTCACCTTCTTCTCAGCTCCCTGGAGACCAGAGAGAAGGCCGGTGCTTGGGAACCCCTGGCCAGAGATCTCCCCATGCCCAGCTCACCTGAAGGCACTGGCATCCAGACTGACTAAAGGATGCCTCTCCTCTGGGCTCAGCCTCCCCACTCACCAGGGCCACAGACAGTGGACTTGATCCCCGTCTTCTCCAACACGGGGACACGGTTAATGGCACCTTCAATGTGCTGGGTGAACACATCCCAGTCCAGGTCAAAGAGGCCAAAGGCAAATTTGTCTGACACCTGCAAATGAAGCACAGAATCTGTCAATCAGCCAGGAGAAAAGCACTGATACTCCCAGGCCCACTTATGATGAAGCTTCAGCCCCTAGCCAGGTAGGGAAGCAGGTCAGACAAGACAGAGGATGGGATTTTAGGATGGGCAAGCGCAGCCAGTCATCGTACCACACACCTTTAATCCCAGCACTCAGGAGACACTGGTCTACACAGTGAGTTCTGGGACAGTTTGAACTACATAGAGACCCTGTCTAAAGAGAGGGAGGGGCCCTATCTCAGGGGCAAGCTGGAGCTGCTCCTAGGCCACCACAACCTTGGCAACTGGCCATCCAGCCCACCTGTGTCTTCAACCTGCCCTCTCTGACAATCCATACTACTAACTGTGCTGGGGTGCAGTCACCACCCACATCACACTACTCAACCCTGTGAACTTTTGCTTGACTCCCTACCTCTAGGCAGTCAGTCTTCCCAACCCTTTCCAGAATTAAAGAGGCATTTGGCCCAGAACCGCCATCTAATCAGTCTGTTTGTGGACAATATAGTGGACCTATGGTGTCCCCTGGATTGTCCTCTAGCCCTGAGGCTCCACTGTGGCCTTGGAGAGGGGCAGGAGGGGCAAGGAAGCCTCAGAAGGCCCATCATTGCTGCTGGTCAACCAAGGGCTGGGTCATTTCTAAGCTCTTCTAGAGTCCAGCATGCTGAGCTGGGAGGCAATCCCACTCTGGCTTCTGGTATACCTGAGTGCCAGCTCTCAGAAGCACTCAAGTTGGGTGAGGCTGAGGCACCTCTGTCTTTCCACCATGGGACCCTTGAGGGCATGTCTTACCTCATCCCAAAAGATAGGGTTGGCCTCATAGCCACCCACAGACAAGGCATCCCCCTGCAGACGGAGGTACACAGAAGCATCGTGATCCCGGACATTGGGCATGTTCTGAAAGGTAAAGAAGAGAGGCCACAGGCGTCAAGCAGCCCTGTAGCACTGCTCTGGGTGGACCTGTGGCACCTTCTCCTACACTGGAGATGAACAGGGAAGGAGACAGGCAGAGACAGACAGGAAGCCCTCGAAGAGACCCGGCTCGTTTGTGAGCAGCAATGACAGTGTTCGAGTTAAGGACGGCTTTCAGAAGCACTGTCATATTTGCAATAGCTAAGAACTCCTTTAAAATAATAACAGTTAGCCCTGCCAGTACCATCAACGGCAGCATTAACACGCCAAAGATTGCAGAGCAAAATAGCACAGGATTGTGGAGACCCCTGGCGGCCAGTGAAGCCCATGTTCCTGTCCCAGCAGGATGGTTCCCTGCCCCTCGGTACTGCCTCTTGGCCGCAGCAAGACACACATGTCTGCCCAGCAACTCCACTGCTCTCCCCATACGGTAGTCAGCTCTACTCTGGTGAACAATATGGCCCTACTCCAATTCTGTCCCCAACTTCTGGCCCCAATTTATTCTCCCCCCAGCTGCTTCAAACCCTGCTGGCTGCTTCCTTTTGGAAGTCAGAGTGACTGCTCCTCTGTTCTTGGTCCTCTGAAACACCAGCTAGATAAACATTATCGTAGCTACAGCTACCCCATGAGCTCCTGCTAGAGGCTAGTACCTTGCTCACCACATCACCTTGCTCTGCCTCAGCACAGGCCCACACACAATTACCACTCATGCTGCAGAAAAGGAAACAGAGCTGAGGCCACTCAGTTGGGTAGAGTGCTTTGCCAGCCAGTTTGAAATCACCAGTAAGTTCAATCCCCAGCACATTGCGAACTAGGCGTGGTGGTGCATAGGGTGATCGGGGGTTCCAGGTCATCCTTGTCTATCAAACTAGCTTGAGAGCAACCTGAGCTACATGAGACCCAGACAGTGAGGATGCACACATAAGTGATTTCAAACTGTGATGAAAATTTAAAGAAAGAAAAAGGAACCCCGAGGCTTAGAACAGTGACTGCGCTCTCCTAGGCTGAGTGGGAAGATATGGACTTCTAACCCACAGCCTGGGCTGTGGCCTTGTGTTTGGGATCTCATGGGGTAACCATCTCCCTGCAGAAGCAGATGGGAAGATGTTGAAAATATAAGATGGACAGAGACATACCTTGAATGGCCACCGGGAGGTTAGGACAGATCTGGCTAGAACCAAGGCAGCTTCTCAAAGCTAGGAGACTTTAGATGCCACAGAAGATGAGACCCAAGCCCTGATTGAGCCCTTGCCTGTAGCTAGGGCCACTACGGAAAGACAATATCCTGCAGCACATGGCTGCCATGTCCAGGGAGCTTCCTGGGCTGAGATGGGCAGGAAGACACATGGTACAAGCCCCAGAGCAAGCTCTCAGCCTCCGACTTTCCTCAGCAGCGTAAGACCACAGCCCTAGGCAAGCAAGTATGAGGCCTGGCTCTGCCTCCTGTCTAGCCCAGCACTAGGCATGGCTAAACTCACAGAGCCTTCTTTATGGAGGGATAGGGCCTGACAACTCTCTCATCACACCAGACAGTACCCTGCATGTCTTGAAGCATCAGGGATGGTGGCCTGATCCATGTACATACCCATAGGCACCTGGGGACCTTGCAGCTTGGCTCTGACTTTGAGATTCATGGGAGGAAGATAGCCAGCTGCAGGCTGTCCTAAAGCTTCCCAGACGTGGGGCTTTAGCTAGGAGTGAGGGGCAGTGCCCCTCAGTGGATACACTGTGGCTACCCTCAACCCAAGACACATCCACTACCCCCATTTATACCTCAGACTCAGCCTGGCTCTGGTAGAGCCCTTCATGGCTAGAGAGTGACCCCTGGTGGCCACATGAGGAGTTGGTTCTCCCCGCAGCACTGAACTTCAGCAGTCAGTATGGCCAGTTTTCCTTGCACACCAAATACAGTCCAAGGTAGGTGTCTCTGTAAATAAGGACCTACTGTGTGTCCAGAGGGAGTTACTCTGGGAACAATGAAAAGAACCCACCAGACCCAGGTATTTTCTACATTCACACTATGAAACATCTAGGCGTGACATCTTGGAGGCAGGAGGGAAGCCAAGATCATGCAATGGGGTGGGGGTGGGGGGTGGGAGGCAGGACCTAGGAACAAGGCTTCCTAGCATGGGCAAGAGGGGGTGTGCAAGGGTCCAAGACTCTCATCACTGGGCCCTAAACAAGAGCGATGTGGCCTCTCACATCAAATTCAAAACTAATGCCATGCTCTGTGACCTTCTCCATCATCCTCAAATCCCCACTGAGAGGTGTGGCCTTCTCCTTCTCCAGAGAGCTATCAAAAGATCAACTGGTCCAATCTCAGCTATGGAAGTCAGGCAACCCATGCCCAGCCACATTTGGTTGGCCTAAGGGAAGTCAGGTGAGTGTCTTTGTGTGATCCTTTAGGACAGGCTCTGCCCTGCACTGGGTCTCTGAACCCTGAAACTCTGGGGGGGGGATTCCCTTCCAGAACCCTTTGCAGCTTCTTGAGAGTTGCTCCTTTGCGTGTCTGTAGGACCCCATTTTCTCTTCAGGCAAAAACTGGGTCTCTCTCTGTTTTACCCCCACCACCTGGAGCAGGGCCTAGAACATGAAGCTGTTCCAGTCAGTGCTGGCTGGAGACAGGATTAGATGCCCATTGGGGAGGATTAACAAGTAGATGGATGATGGTGGAATAGGGGAATGAGAAGGTGAATGGGGAGGAGGGATGGGCCATGGGTGGGTGGACAGAAGGCAATGAAGAAGGGATGGAAAGGTGGACAGATGTACAAGGAGATGGGTGAATGGCTGGATAGATGGAAGAAGGCGTCGGGGAGGAACGGAAGGTGGGAGGGTGGCAAGAAGGATAGAGGGAAAGAAATGAATCGCGAGATAAAGGATGGGAGAGGAAGAAGAAGAAAGAGGGGCTGCAGATGGCTCAAAGTTAAGAGCACTGACTGATTTCCCAGAGGACTGGGGTTTGAGTCCCAAGACCTGCATGGCTGCCATGTAACTCCAAGATCTGAGCACCTTCACACAGACATATATGCAAACAAAACACCAGTGCACATAAGACAAACTTTTTTTAAAGGATAAAGGGATGGAAAGAGAAGGATGGGGGATAAAGAGAGAGGGGAAGGTAAGAAGAGGGGGTGGGAGAGTGATGGGGAAGCAGTGGATTTAGAAGGAGTGACGGAGGAGACACATAACTCCAGATGCCTGCAGGTGCACACGGCCCAGGGGTCACTCAGCAGAGGCTCTCAGAGAGGTGCTGAGTGCCAGGAACCAGAGTCATAAGAATGGACTCATCATGTTTGACTTCTCTGAAACTCAGGTCCAAGATGTTGAACAAAGCCAAACTGGCTGCCTATAGCAGGGTCTAGTAACTCTGGTTACAAGACCAGAGATATCAAGGAGAAGTCAGGCCCTGGTGACCAAAGTAGCCTGCACCATCAAATTTACAGCAGCATCTCATATTATGTCTGCCACCCCCCATTACACAGAGGAGGTGCCTAAGGCTGAGGGCTGTGCCATTTTACTATGTCCAAACTGGGTCTTAGGGAAAGTCCCGAGCTCATCAGCCACCGTCGCTTACCTGGATCCCCTCAATCCGCTCTGTGACAACATAGGCGTGGTGCATGGCCACCAGTGGAACCTTCACTCCTGCCATCCGGCCCACGGTGTTTGCCCACACTCCTGGAAGCATAATGGAGAGCATAACTCAGCTGCCACCAGAGTAAGAATGGGACACCTCAAAATTCCTGCTATCCTGACTTCCCACCCCAGAAGGGTGTACTTTATGGGTGGGCCCCGAGCTGAGAGCGTCAGAGGAACAGCGTCTCACCTGCACAATTGACGACGCAGGGTGTCTGAATGGATCCGTGCTCCGTCTCCACAGCTGCCACCCGCTGCACTCCAAAGTCATCCGTCCGCACACGGATGCCAGTCACTGCACAGTTTTCAATGACCTGAGGTGGGAAAAAACTGCACCCTAACCATGTGGGGCTCTCTGTCAGTCTGACCTCCATCCGTGACCCACTGGATGGAACCAGGATATTGCTTCTGTGAGGAACACTTCCTGATTCATTTGATCAGAGACATGGAAGCCACATTATAAGACAGCAGAGCCTACTCCCTTCCTTAGTGGAAAACTTGTGCAGATTGACAGGCGGGGGGGGGGGGGGATACTCATCCAGAATAGCAAAGGATTGCTGGCTCTTCTAGTAGGTAAGATTCGTTTGAAAAATAGAAAAATATCCGTACATCACTATGGTTTTTAATAAGATGTGTGTCTGTTTTATTCCTTCATGGAAACAGAAACACGCTAAAATGCTCAGTGTTGTGGGACTCTTTTTTTTTTACTTCCTCTATGCTTATTTGTCTTTTTGTGTGTGCATCTATGTGGTATGTGCATGTGCTGTGTGTGGTGTCTCAATGTGTGGAGGTGTGTACAGCTGCGTGCACTGTGCTGGTTGGCTTTAAATGTCAACTTGATTCAACTTAGAATCACCATGAGAGAAACTTAACTGAGGAATTATCTAGATCAGGTTGGCCTATGGATGTGTCTATGGAGAACTGACTTGGTTGTTAATTGAACCCATGATGGACAGCACCGTTCCTTATGCTGAGTCTAAACTGCATGAGTGAAGATAGCCAGGCATGGGTGTACTCATATCTATCTCTCTATTCTCTCTCTCTCTCTCTCTCTCTCTCTCTCTCTCTCTCTGATCCTGAGTGTGAGATGCTTTGAGTTTCTACCTTGTTTTCTCAACGGTTTGTAACCTGATTGTAAGACTAGTCAGTCCTTTCCTTCCCTAAGTTATTTTTTGTCAGGGTGTTTTAACACAGCACCAAACATGAAAGTGGGGCGTGAAAGCACATTTGGAGGTTAGAGGACATTGGTATCCTCCTCTGTCACTCTACCTTGTTCCCTTGAGACAGGCTCTCTCACTGAACCTGGAGCTCACTGCTTCCACGAGGATGACAGACAGAAAACCACATGGATGTTGGAAATACAAAACTAGGTCCTGAGAATCAAGTACTCTTATCCAGTGAGCCATCTCCCCAGCCCCTGTTTATCATTTTCGACAGTAAGTTTTTCTACAGTAAGTGCAAGGTTGAGGCAAAAGAAGACAGAATAATAAGAAGGGATCCAGAGATTTCTTTTGTGACAGAGTAGGATCCTTGTGAAGGGATGGGACAATACAGTGGACCCAAAGGCCGAGCGGTCCCAACTGGCCCAAGACCGCTTATATCAGGCCAAGGATAAAGCCTGTTCTCCAGCCTCAGGGTTTGTAGGGAAAGGAGGTGGGCTCATAGTGAAGACCCATAGTTGGCAATTATAGGTACCTGAGCTCCTCGAGCCACTGCTGCTCTGGTGAGGGTAGAGCAGGTGCCGGCGGGGTCCATGGTACCATCCTGTGGCACATACAGGGTCCCATAGAGGTCGTCCACATTCATCAGCGGATACAGATTCTTGGTCTCTGCCGGGCTCAGCACATGGGATTCTATACCATAGGCCTTGCCCAACTAGAAAAACCCAGAAAAAGTACCCGAGCCCATGAGAAGCAGGTAATC
Organism: Arvicanthis niloticus; assembly: GCF_011762505.2. Taxonomy (NCBI): domain Eukaryota; kingdom Metazoa; phylum Chordata; class Mammalia; order Rodentia; family Muridae; genus Arvicanthis; species Arvicanthis niloticus. The sequence goes on from NC_047659.1 coordinate 1,514,188, forward strand.
AGGCCACTTACCTGACCCAGGGCCCAACTTGCTGCCTCTAGAAGCCTGGGCAGGTCTCTATGCCCAGAGGACCCCTTAGGTCTTCTCCAGCAAGAAAATGAAGGGGTGGAGCCAGTGCAGAGGCAGGGTCTGGAGCCACACCCCTTTGGCTCTAGCATCTGCTCCAGTGGCAGCTTTGTAAGGGAAATGGGGGTGCTGAACACCTACTCCCAGAAATGAGCAGGTAGTAAACTGTGTGGTTGATTAGGAACTTAGACAAGAATGAGCTTCAAATGCTTAGTGTGTCATACTACAATCAAAATGACCCTCACAGTCTCTTATTTTAGGTCTGATGATTCCAGGTTTTCCCCAAGAAACACCAATATGCTCTCGGCTTGATGGTGCTGACAAACAGACCATGCCCCCATATGTAATTGGACCAAGGACAACCAATCCAATGGAGGCGATGGCCTGTTTAACAGAGCTCCACCCAGTCAGCAATGAGACTCTCTATGAGGGTAGTTTTCTTTTTGAGACAGGGTCCCATGTGTCACAGGCTGGCCAGAAACTATAAAGCCAATGATGAGCTTAAACTCCTGATGTTTCTGATGGGGTAAGAGGCTTCAGATTACTTCAGGAGTAAAACTCAGTGACTCTGAACAGTTCTAAATCTGAGAGCAGGTGAACCAGAGAGTTGGGGTGGAACCCAGGGCTTTGTGCACACTGAACAAGCACCCTACCAACTAAACCATACCCGAGCACTCTCCAGGAATTTTGAATGAAGAGTGTGGCCAAGGCTCTCCACCCAGGTAGCCCAGCCAGCAAAGAGCAGTGACAGGGTTTGAACCCTGATCTGTAGGCACTGGCTTCCAGTGCCAAGAGATTATTGTATGTACTCACTGCTGGGTCCTCCTTCATCTGGATGTATGCCCACAAAGAGCACAGCATCTATGTGCGCTCCCATGAGGTATGTCCCCCACTTTTCCCCCTACAGAACACAGTGCCCCACCTGAGCCCCCATGCAGAGAGCATGCCCGGCTTTCCCTAGGGCCAAACCCACCGACATGAGCCTCTTGTATTCATCCAGGCGCTGCCGGTTAGAGGCAATGAATAGGCCACCGTTCTGTATCCAGCCTGTATGCAGCCCAGTCTCCTTTTCCAGATCATGGCTCACCACTTGCCTTGTGTGAGCCAGAAGCTCTACCTCCACATCACTGGGCCTCAGCTGCCACAATAAGCCTGGGTCAGAAAAGGACACCATCAATCCCCTGCAGGGTGGTGTTACACCCCACCTCTTACAGAGAAATAATGAGGGACAGTGAGGAGCCCAGGGACATTAGGTAGGACACAGCCTACCACAGGTGGAGGTTAGGCCTATGCTGGGGCAGCTCCTAGTGACAAAAATCTAGGCCTCCCATTAGCAAGCATCTATGCTCCAGGCCTGGTAGAGTCTACCTAAGGTCTTGAGAGGCCCAGGCTAGCCTCAAACTTGCTATGTGGCCAAGAATGAACTTGAATTCCTCATCTTCCAATCTCTGGCTCCCAAGTGGTGACATCATAGGCCTAGGCCACCGTCCCTGGCTTTGAGAGGTTATCTCATAGGTAACCCTCATAAGCACCAAATAGTTGACTTCAAAGTCAGAGAGCAGGTGAATGGTGAAACTGAAAACTGACTGCACTCAGAAATCCCAGTCTCTAAGACAGCAGAGGCTGAGGCACAGAGGTCAGCAATGAAGCTACTGTGGCATGGAGGGGCAAGGCCTGACAGCCCAGCCGGCCTGGCCTTGAAAGATGGGCTTAAAGCAGTGGTTCTCAACCTTCCTAATGCCAAGACCTCTTAATAGGCTCTCCCTAGAACAGCTCTTCGGAGATTGAAGTCTGGCTGGCCTTCCACTCCACCATCCATCTTTCCTCTCCAACTCCCCTGCCTCACCCAGACTGACCCCCAGCTGTGTCCACCTGCCTGCCTGCACACAGGCTCCCACCTGCTGAGTGCCAGGTGGTCCCCGAGGTCAGTCGTTCTCTCTCCAGCAGCACCGCTCCACCTACACCCAGCTTAGCCAAGTGGTACAGAGTCTGGCAGCCCAAACTGCCCCCACCAATGATCACAACATTGGCTGTGCTAGGCAGGGGCTGGCTTGGTCCTTGGGGCACCACGGAGGCACCTTGGACCTCCTCTTTCAGGGTCCGCTGGTATGGAACACTCTTCTCAGTGGTGGGCCTGGCCTCCCTGGCTAGGGACCGTAGCCCCAGGTTCCGAGCAGATCTCCCTTGAAGACAGGTGGCAGCTACACGTAGGACCCGGCTCAACGAAGCCATGGGGACTAGGGCTCCTGTACCTTGAGGAGCCAACAAGAGAGTCAGGTTAGGTGGGGTGCAGTACAGACATTGTGGGGGTTAAGCCAAGTGCATGCCCATGTGCGTACCTGAGGCTCTCAGGCTACATCCTTGCCCTTCTTTCTGCTGTTTCCCTGTGATGTGTGTTCACTTACTAATCCACTCACCACTCCCCATTCACTCATATATTCCCCATTCACTCCCTCCCTCATTCATTCATTCCTTCACTCCTCATTCACTCACTCTCCATTCAGTCCCTCCCTCCCCATTCACTCATCCACTCCCACTTTCACTCACTCACTCCCCCATTCATTCATCCACTCTATTCACTCATTCCCTCACTCACTTGCTCCCCCGTTCACTCATCCATTCCTCCACTCATTCACTAACCCACCCTCCACTCACTCACTCATCTACTCACCCACTTCTCCATTCATTCATTCATCCCCCCCCCCCCCAATCCCCGATTACTCCCCCATTCACTCTCCAGCAAGCTCTAGCTGGCCTCAGGGGAGACAGCTCTGAGTAGGGAGTGGGTGTCAGAGAGATAGAGTTGGTGCAACTGGGACATATTCCAAATGAAGCCAAAGAAAGAGAGGTTATCCAGAGAGAAAGGGCATCTGAGGATAGAGGGATAGGCATAAGGGGCACTTGGAGGGGCACTGAATGTCCTCTCAGGGGCATTAGGGACACAGACAGCATGATATAGGAGTGAGAACATCCAGGGCCTGGTGAGCACAGATCAGAGTTTCCTGAGCATGCTGAAAGCCATGTCTAGCTCTGAGGTAGAGGAGGCCCTAGAGCTGCTGAGCAAGGATTGAGGTGAAAGACTGCAGTCCCAGAAGAAGCAAGACTATGTTGATAGGAATACGTGGGGTCATCTCCACATAGGGAGAGCCAGACAGCGGTGGGTAGCCATGGAGGAGGCAATGGGGCAAAAACCCCAAACTGGCGCTGGCAATAACAGACCCAGACAAGACCCTAGAGTAATCCCCCAAGACAATCCCCACCCAACCCCACATAAGCTGTTTCTCTTTCAGTGGCTCTCAATAAAAGCCACTCCCCTATTCACTCATCCACTGTGGTATCTAGACACTTACCCCAGGCATCTGGACTTCAGATGGGACTCCATCCTAGCTTAAGGGGTCTCACTTCTGTCCCCTCCACAGTCCTCCCTCAAGAGATCAACAAGAGCCTTTCCCCCAGAAAACCCACCCCACCCCCTTCTCCCTATTCATCAAAATGTAATGAGTTTGCTAGGAAACCAGGTGGTGATGGCACACACCTTTAATCCCAGCACTTGGGAGGAAGAGGCAGGCGGATTTCTGAGTTTGAGGCCAGCCTGGTCTACAGAGGGAGTTCCAGGGCAGCCGGGGCTACACAGAAAAACCTTGTCTCACACACACCAAAAAAAAAAAAAAAAAAAAAAAAGTCTACTAGGACTGATGGTACCCAGAGTGTCTCCTGGAGAGGATCCCTGCCCAGCACAGGGAAGAATGAGAGAGAGAGAGAGGCCTCGGTAGGCTTTCTCAAGCCCTTTCCTGGGTTCGGCAGTAAAGCCAAGGCTTTGGCTGAGTGGGGCTGGCTTCTTTAGGACTAATGACTGTTACCAAGTAGCCAGTTAACTAAGAAAGTCACTTCCATCATCCAGTGTGGATGACAAGCTCTGTGCATTCACTCACTCCCACAGACTTCTCCGAGGCCCGTGACTCTTACCTCTATTTTAAAGGAAGAGACAGAGGTAAGGGAAGCTTCCATCATGGACTTCTGTATGGCTGACTGAACATCCCTGTGTCTGAAAGCCCAATATTCCCCTGGTCCCTCCCAGCCTGGGGACCTGTGGCACCATGTCCCACTTGTGACCATGCTGAACCCTCACTGGGCACAGTAGGAGAACGAGTGGGTCAGAACCAAGCCACCCACCTCTGTACCCTACTCCAATAAGGCTATGCTCTGAGAGGCCTCAGGAGTAGGGAGGGGTTGGATTTTCAGGCAGGAGCTGTCCTTGCCCTTGCAGTCTCAGGCCGTCCCCATCCCTACAGTGACAGCTGTCAAGTCTTCTGTGGCTTCCATGGATGAGACAGGAGGTATTCCTCTCAGCAGAAATCTATACATACCTTTGTCCTTCAAGGTCCTTGGCTTTCCAGAAGCTCCTGAGAGGTTCCTAGCAAGGAAAAGTCAGCATGATATAGACCCAGTCGAGGCTCTGCAAGTCCAAGCAGTGCTTCTACCTTAGGGCACCACAGCAGGCACTGCATACCTGCCAGAGGAGCCTGCTTCCTTTCCAAACTCTGCCTGGTGCCAATGCTGCTGGCCTGAAGAGCTGCCACGTGCTCCTTCCTTGCCAATCCAGCTAACCACGGCAGGGGTGGGGGATGGGGCAGCCAGGCCCCCAGCCTGCTCCTCCTCCTTCAGAACAGATTCTTCATTAACCTGCCCTCTGGCCTCTGCAGCTCTCTCCCTCAGCTTCCCAAGGGCTAGGCGCACAGGATATGGGGAATGAGAGCCCAGTCACAGGCCTGAGGCCTCAGACACAGGGCCCTTTTGGAAGGCAGCATCAGGGTAGTAGGGAACCCAAGAGGGGAAGGCACTCCACAGAGCCCTCCCTAAGAGATCCCCCTCCTGCACCCCCACAGTTATCCATGGCCTTCCCATCTACCCCACGTCCTACAACCAGAAGAGGGAGGTCCCAGCTAGTGAGCAGCTAGCTCCAACCCTGCCCATGAAGAGGCTGTCAGAACACTGCCCCTCCCTTTTTTCCCAGGCTGCATCTGGGTCTAGCTGAACAGGCCACACACTCCCTTGCTGCTGGTCCAGCCTACAACCGGGGCAGAATGTACCTCCCACCACCCCAGCTTCCTGGCCAGCCCAGCTGGGACAGCTGCCAAGTGGGCAGTTCTCCTGGCTGGCCAGCAGAGAAGAGCTGTGAATCCGGGCCCAGCTCTGTGGATGATCTCTCTCTCTCTCTCTCTCTCTCTCTCTCTCTCTCTCTCTCTCTCTCTCTCTCTCTCTCTCTCTCTCTCTCTCTCTCTCTCTCTCTCAATTCCTTCCTCATCTCCAACCCAGGGGTCTCCATACTGCTGGGCAGCTCGCGTTCTCAGCCTTGCCTATCCAGGTTCCCCATACCCCCAAGCCAGCTCAATCTATAGTTGGCTTCGTGGGTAGAACCATCCCTCCTTGAACTGAGGCCCCTGGTGAGGTCATCTTGGCACTAGCCTGTGTTTCCAACCTCAGCTTGCTTGCTCCTGGGACCAGACAGGCCATGGAGGAAGCCAGGCAGCTGCCCACAGTCTGCCTGTGTCCAGGACATTGTGCCCATTCCAGGCATGAGTAGATGTCCTGAGTGAATCCAGGAAGAACCAGTATGTTCCAAAACTTCTGGATATCCAAAGAATCAGAGGCAGTACTACAGACGGGGTGCTGGAGTCCACAGCTACTTTGACTTGCATGGAGTTGTCCAGCTGTGTGCCTTGCTGTCAGCTTGCCTCTTGTGTGCATTTACTGAGCACCTATTGTATACAAAGTAGCTCCTGGGAACCCAGAGATACCTAAGACCCAGGTCTGGAGTACAAGGACTTATGAAACAGAAAGCAAAGATGGAGGGGAAAGGCCCCTTCATGGCTGCCTACGGAGCTGCTCATTTCAGAAGCGGGTAGCACAGACGCTGGTTAACCACTCTTGCCATAGATTTCAATCTCTGCCTGGAAGCTAGTTGGTTACTGGCCCCACAAGCTTGAGACTTCTCTAGGACAATGTGGGATTCTGAGATAAGGGAGAGCGAGCTCCCCGGTCCGCCCAGATGTAGCCTGTCCCAACAAACACAAACAAAGTTGAAGTCAGGCTCTGCTCACCAGACTGACAAGCTAATTAGAGAGACGGTAAAAATATTGCCCAAGTCTTCTGAGTCCCAGCGTCCCTGGTGTGTGAGGGAAGGACACCTAGTTAATATAGCCCTGGGGGCAGTGGCTGGGCCAGGCTAACTCTAACAGTTGCATAGTCACTGAGACTTTGGACAGGGGTGGTGGCTGGAGGCTGGAGGCTGGAACCAGTGGCTGGTCAGCTCTGTAGTTGTTCTTGACCCCAGCATGTTACCCTGCGCAGGTCAAGGAGAGATGGGAGGCTGTGCCTGTGAGTGCTGAAGAGCACAGGCAGGGACTGACGGGCAAGGTCCTGTTGACACTTGCATGGATGTAGGCTGCTCTCCTCACCTCTCCTGCCACCCTGGCAGAATTGTGGTCCAACCCTACCCTATTCCAACCCCCTCCACCCCACCCCACCCCCACAATCCCATTCCACCCTAGCTCAGCTATGTTAGACTAGAGTCACAGAACTTATGAAATGTCTCTTTATATTAAGAAAAATTATGGAATGACTTACGGTCTGCAGTCCGACTAACCCAACAATGGGCAGCTGTGGATGGGAAGTCCAGGAATCTAGTAGTTGCTCAGTCCCACGAGGCTGAGTGTTTCAGCTGGCCTTCTGTAAAAGCTGGAATTCTGAAGAAGCAGGTTACAAAAGATGCACTGGCAAGCAAGTGCAAGCAGGCGAGAAGTGAGTCTTCCTTCTTCCAGTGTCCTTATGGAGGCCTCCAGCAGGAGGTTTGGACCATAAACACCTTTGGACATTAAAGGTGTGCACCACCACCACGCCTACACCTAAGCTGTTCTTTATTTGCAACTTGCTCAATTCCAGGCTGGCCTTGAACTCAGAGATCTGTTTGCCTCTGTTTCCTGGGATTAAAGGCATGTACCACCTTGCCTGGGCCTAAGCTTTTCTTTCTTTCTTTCTTTCTTTCTTTCTTTCTTTCTTTCTTTCTTTCTTTCTTTCTTTCGAGGACCAACCTCTTTTTTTTTTTTTTTCAAACATTTGTTTATTTCATGCATGTGGGTACACTGTAGCTGTCTTCAGACACACCAGAAGGTGGCATTGGATTCCATTGCAGATGGTTGTGAGCCACCATGTGATTGCAGGAATTGAACTCAGGACCTCTGGAAGAGCAGTCAGTGCTCTTAACCTCTGAGCCATCTCTCCAGCCCAGGCCTAAGCTTTTCATGGCCACTATGCCTCAAGATCCAGACCAAAAGCCTGTGTCTTCCAGCCTCAAGATCTGGATCACAGGTGTGCCCTCCATTTCTGGATTATAGTTCATTCCAAGTATTGTCAAGTTGGGAACTGGAAATAGCCACCACCCCACCCCACACTATACTATCAGTTTTATAGCTTTCTTAGAACTTTCTGAGTATTTTGACTCTCCTGGTGTATGGAGGTTGTGTGTGGGGGGCATAGCCAAAAAAACGCACAGCTGTGTGGGTAGAAAAGCGAGGTGGGAGGAGGGTTACAAGAATGGGTATCTGGGAGAAAGGGAGCCTGTAGGCTGGACGGGGAGCTTTGAAATGTGTAACTACTTGTGAGTAGGGGCTGAGAGCACCTACAGGCTAGCAGGGACCTTGATAAGCTGATAGGCACCACAGGCATATGCTAATGGGAGAACCATATGTCCCTTTTGCCAGAGAGAAGGGAAATGGCCCCTTTTGGTAAGTGGGAAGCAGTTTCACAGGCTCCTGAGGAATGCTTTTATCTGCCCACCAGAAATCCTCCTGCATCAGGGTTGAGCTCATTTCTAGACATTTGGGCTGCCCTTTGGAGTTGGGGGGATTGAGTTTCCTTTGGAGCTGACACCATAGCACACTAGGAAGGGAACACGCTACAAGCAGGGTCACGGTTGATTCCATTCTCCAGAGTGGGGGCTGGCTCCAGGCCACAGCCTTTCCCAGATGCCCAGATGCCCAGATGCCCAGATGCCCAGATGCCCAGACGCACAAACTCAGCAAGGGTTGTGGCAGACTGGCTTCCCCTGCCGTCAGCATCCTGAGACTTCCTTCTAACCCAGCGGGCTCCCACCTGCTGATCAGCCTTGCAGGGCAGAAGGGTTGCAGACCACCCCTAACAGAGGAGAAGTCCCTAGCAAGAAGGTGCTGGAGGGAGAGTCTTCTACCAAGCTCCACATGTGGCCCTGCAAAGAGGACACTAGCAACAAGAAGAAGCAGCCTGTGGATGGTTCCCTATGACCCACCCAGAGGAAAGTAAACTAACAACAGGACCGCTCCATGGTTTTTATTGTAGCTATGAGAGAATTAACAGCAGAGGTAACTGTGAGAGTCCAGAGCAGAGAGAGAAAGAAGTAACTTGAACGTGGACAGAAGGTGGATCCTGGCCATGAGAGGAGCACAAAAGCGTGGGAGGAGGGGGAGGGATAGCAGGGTTATAAGGAGAAAGAGGCCCTGAGGGAGGGAAGCCCTGGCACTGGAGGGAGTTTAGAGCAGGGGAGGAGGTGGGAAGAGTCAGGAAATGTTACATTGTTACACTTTGAAATACATACTGGGCACTTGGGACACGCAGGGAGCCTGGAGGTCAGCATATGCTAATGGGCACCAAGACAGACATTTATCCCTTCTGGCTTTTGGAATTTGGAGAAATGGAGTCTCCTTTGGACGTGACAAGGAAAAGGTGCTCAGGAACCTGGATGCTCAACTCCAGTTGCTCAGTGCTGGTGTGAAGAAGCAATAGGGCCGTCAGCAGGCAGCTGTACATGTGACCTCTCAGAGGGAAAGGAATGGCCTAATTGTAGAGATGAGAAAACTGAGGCAGGACACAGCTTTGGGGTGCCATGTTTAAAAAAAACAGGCAAGTGGCTCATGTTTGTAATTCCAGCCCAATCCCTGAAGTTTGATCCCCAAAATCTATGTTTAAACAAAAGTCTGGGCACCATGGTGTATGCTTGTGATCCCAGCACTGTGGAGGTGGTGACAGGGGCTTGCTAGCCAGCCAGTCTTGACTATTTGGTGATTTCCAGGCCAATAAGACCCTGTTAGGGGGAAAACAAAAGGATTCCGGGTAAGTCAGGATCTTCCCAAGGAGCAAGTGGCAACTATCCCAGGACAGCTGAAGCTCCTCATGGCCCAGACATTTCAGAGAATGATGCTGGGCATCTTCCTGGCCTTGGCCAGTAGGTGTGAGAACTGCACCTCCCAGAGAACCCAGGACTTCTTGGCACTGCATCAGCCCCCACCTCTGGGTCTCTGCCCAGCTTGAGTTCCTTTGATGATGAACTGTGGAACCATAAGCAAAATAAACCCTTTCCTCCCCAACTGTCTGTGGTCATGGTGTTTCACCACAGCAATGGTGACCCTGGCTAAGAAGGCGCCCGCCCATCATTTTGTCCTGTTACATTCTCCATTAGCCTTGGGAGCTTTGCCTTCCCAGCTATTTTCCTGGACTCTGGGATTGCTTAGTTACCTGTGAAGAACACCTCTTGGCAGCCAGGGAATTGCACCACACAGGCAGGGAAGAGCACAAGCATTGTAAAGCTCTTTCTCTTACTAGGTTCGAATGCCCCCAGGTTCCTAGAAAAGGGAAGAAGCACCAAGAGTTGGGGCTCCGGTCTCCCCCAGGAGTCAGCCATTCCTGAAGAGGACACTTGGCAGGAAATACTGCACCCTGGTGGTAATTTGTGAGTTCTACACCTAAGAGAGAGGGACCTCATTAGGGAATGGGGCCATGGGTAAATAGGCAGGGCTGACCTTCCACTGGACTGTCAGCCTGGGCTCTCATATAGCCCTGCAGACACTTGGACCAGTCACCACCTCAAGGAAGTACTATCCACAAAGCAAGACAGAGAAAGGACCAATGAGAAGCGAGAGGAAAAGAGAAGCAGGGAGCCCACTTCAGTGTTCTCCCTCAGCCCAACCAGTCAGTTGGAGGGAGAGAAGAGTCAAATGATCAATGGACAACTGGAAGCTTGTCCAGTACACCTAATTCTGTGTGTTACACTGTATCCATTCCAGTATGGCATGTACTGTGGTCCCGTCCTTATTACCACCTATTGGTTCACACTTAGTAACGAACTTATGAATCCATTGGGAAGTAAGGCCTGCTGCCTGCTTCACACTCTTACCTTATGCTTTGCATGGTGTGAATCCTCCCACTACAGCCGAGAGTTCAAGCTACAGTGGGAAGGACAGGCCATTGCTGACTGTGGATGCTGAGGGCACAGCTCTCTGAGCCAGTCTGAGCAGTTCCTTCTGTCCCTCTAAGACTACTTTACATCTTGGGGCAGTCTGCAGGGTCTACCTGGTTATGCAGTACAATATACAGTACAAGCTCCTGTCGACACCCACCAGCGAGTCTTCCCACGCATCTGTGGAATCTCTGTGGCACCAAGTCATGTCCAGGATGCCCATGTTTAATGCAGTACTTGGCTGAGGTCTTCCACACTTGGTGGAAACAACTCCTCACATAGGCTGAGTAGAACTGGGGGCTTGGTGCCTCCCTGGCCCACCTGTCTTTGTCACTTATCTCAAGCCTGGAATCACATTGATTTTTGACTTCTCTAGTGAATGCAGTCAACCCATCAAAAGGATGAAGAAAGGTGGATGTGTACACTCAGGCATGCTGGGATAAGAACCCAGGGCTTAGAAACGAGACCACTGGGCTTGCCTATTCCACAAAACATTAGGCTCAAATGGCACCGGCTGGGTCTGCTCAACTTAAAACCTGTCTTCCCCACAAGAACAGCTGGCTTTTAAAAAATAAAAATGGACTCTCCTCCCTGGTTTGAGTCAAAAGCTAGTCAGAGTAAGGCAAAGGTCATGGTGAGAGAACCAAGAATATTCATGCAGCACAGCTTTCTGATTACAAGAGGCTGGACCTAATGATTAGAAGAGGCTGGACCTTGCAGAGTCAGTAATGTTGTTCTTGTCTGCTGGATTGTCTGTGACCCTTCTCAAGCAAACCATAGTCCCAACTGACCCAACTGGCCTTCGTATGGAGCTGGGGCTCAGGGAGGGGGCTCTCAGTACATCCACGTGGATCACTGTCAGGGAAGCATGTGAGAAGACACAGGGTAGTACCAGACCCAGGTGAGTACTGTTTGTCCCACAGAGCTCACACATGGAAATATGAGTTTAATTTTGTTAGGACACATAAAAGAACCAGAATGGAATCAGGAAGGAAGATAAAGATATCAAGTTGTGAGGGCAGGACAGTAGACAGAGAGGCAGACACTGCAAGATCTTCTCTTGAAGAGAGGCCCGCCTAAGTGCTACCTCCCTGCCCCAAAGCAGAGCCAGTCTCAGTGAGACACAACTACCTCAACCAGCGCATTTCACAATGAATACATTTGTTGCTCAAACTCCTTCCTAGGAGAGACATAAATATCTTCCCCTAAAGTTCCAATGACAAACCCAGGTTCAAAGCCACCAAAGTTCACCCATGGGAAACCAGAGGAAGGTGGGTGGGTGCACCCCACAAAAAAAGTTGCTCTGCAAGGTCTTCCCCAAGCTTTCCCATGCCCACACGCTGACCCTTTCCTTCCCCAGTCTCTCTAGTCGATATCCGCCATCTCCTCCCCAAGACCATACATGATCAGGACAGGACTGCATACAATCAATATAGGGGGTATGGAGTGGCCAGAGGTCCCTGCCTCTGTTAAGGGTTGTAAGCTCACCTATAAGGCCAGTTAAGATGGTCTTTTGAAAGGACACAGCTGAACTCTCAAAAGTGGCAGCTTTATATGTTCTGCCCAGAGAGAAATTCACACAGTTCACTTAACTAATTTAAAAAAGAGAGACGGTGGATGCCATGCAGGAATAACTGCAGTGGGCAGGTGAACTTTCTGAAGATGGTCCACTGTTTTGTACCTTGGAGAGGCACAGCCCTGGGAGGGGTTGTCTCTGGATTGCTTCTTGCTGCTCCTGTTTCTGTCCTTGTTTATCATTGCTGTTTTTTCATACATCTAACACGGTGTGTCTGGGCAGAGACCCTCACTGCCTATAAGATTGCCTCCTGGGAGACAGCTGACTCCACTGGGCAATTTCCCTGTAGATCAGTATGAAGATGAACTTTCATAAAATAATGTTTATATGAATTAATTATTTTACAGAATTCCTTCCTAGTTTTAGGAAGTTAGGGTAGTTGATAAAGAGTTTAAGTTGTGTTGCTGGAAAGCTAGAGTTAGAATTAAGAGCAGAATGAGCCCCTCCCTTGTAGAACAGTGAGGGCTGCTTTGGTTAGGAGTGCCTTGAGCTTTCAATGGCTTCAGGCAATGTACGGATGGGGAAATGTCGGGGGGCCACATGGGCAGCAGCAAGGCAGCTTTAGAAGCCATGGACTGAGAGAAGCCCACTAGTTAACACAAGCACCTGGAGAGGCAAAGCCCTGAAGACTTCGCACTGTGAGACGTTTCACTGCGCTTGCTACCTTCACGGTCACCACATCCCTCCTATGAGGTATGAAATCTCTAAGGGACATGCAGCCCCTCCCAGGACAGTATCATTGCCACTTACAATAGTGACTGATCTTTTCCCAGCATTGCTGCTGCGACAGACTAATGATTCATCCACCACGCTCAGAAAGAGATGAAATTGTTAGGTGTTGCGGCTCTCTCCACTCCACACTTGGCGGCCACTGTTTCCCAGTCTTTGGGTCAGGGTCTATCGAGAGAGAGAGAGAGAGAGAGAGAGAGAGACGGGATAAAGGGGAAGAGACTTGAAGAATGGAGACAAGACAGAGGTTCTGATCAAGTTAAATCTGGGGTATTTATAAGCTTTTGACACGTGCCTTGTAGGCGCGTGGATACCACGTGCCTTGCAGGTGTTGATATGACGTAAGCCTTACAGGCATGGATACCATGCGCTTTACAGGCATATATGGCATGGATAGCACGTGGACAGCACGTGAACTGCACGCCTTGCAGGCGTGGCTACCACGTGCGCCTTGCAGCTGGGGGCAGTAAACAGCAAAACAAGATATGTGGGATATCAGAGTGTGCTTCAGCTGTTGGAGGCTGTTGAAAAACAAGTCTCACATCAGGGTATATGGCTCAAAATGGCTGATAGCCGCTTTCTGCTAAAAGTTGGCTCCTAACAGTTAGCAATGACCCCCCCCCCACGCCCCCTTAGAAAGAATTTAGAGAAATAAATTGTTAGTGAAGTTAGGTTAAAGTTTTTTCTAATGGCTTTGACATAGAAAATTCTAGAGGACAATTTAGAGTTCAGAAAGGTACACTTTTGATTACTGAACAGGGATGCTTTTAAAGGTCAGGGAACAAGAACAATGGCACCCCGACTGCCACTGATTCACATGCCTGTCTTGTTCAGGCTGGGCTAGTGATCAAGGTGATGATTTCTTTCTTATATCCCTTTTTGCCCTCAGCTTCCTGATAGGATTTAATAAAAAGTTGTTAATGAGCAGGTGTGCACTCTAAGGATTTAAAGTAGAAATGATGGTTTTGTGATTCTCTTAAGATTTTTTACGAGATTTTTTAAAAGATAAATAATAAAACCATTGATCCTTTCTTTGAAACCACAAATTGCAGCCTGCCAGTATGAGAAAATTACCTTGCTTGCTTACATTTTGTTAATCTATAGCAAGTTGCTTAGTTACAAATGTCTGTGGATTCTTGGGAATATGTTTTTAACTTGTACTGTCATCATGTTCACTCATGTGCGGGTACTGGGAACAGATTTCTCCATGAATAATCATTGTAACTGATCACTTAACAAAAAATAGAATGTAATCACATTGTGATTTTTGTACTGCTTTAAAGATTTTGTTGAGATATATAAGCTGTGGGAGAAAAATAGTCACTGAAGCTTTGCTCCATCTGCCAAACGTATGCTTGTGTATGTATGTATGTATGTGTGTAGTGTGAGCTTGTTGGAGCCTTGCTTCATCCACTGTGTGTGTGTGTGTGTGAGAGAGAGAGAGAGAGAGAGAGAAAGAGAGAAAGAGAGAGGGAGAGAGAGGAAGAGAGAGACGAGAGAGAGAGAGAGAGAGAGAGAGAGAGAGAGAGAGAGAGAGAGAGAGATATTCTTCCCTCCTTTTTTTCCAGCCAGCCTCAAGGTAGTATTGCTGGTCCCAGTGAATCAAGCTATATTCCCTCAGAGAAAAGTCTGCCGAACGATCAGTCATCAACTCTACAGCCCACTTCAGTTTGCCTTGTGATGTTGAGGCTGGTCTTTGACATATTGCTATGATAAAACACCATGAAAGACAGAAACTATTTAGAGATGAAAGGGTTTATTTCAGCACAGTCCATCACTGAGGGAAGTCAGGGCAGGAACTCAGAGAGGCCAAGGGGGAGTGCTGTTTAATATTAGGTCTGCTCACACTGCAGTCAGGACCACCAGCTCAGGGTGGAACCACCCACAGTGAGCCATGCCCTTCCACATCAATCATGGATCAAGAAAACACACTATAGGCTTGCTCACAGGCTAATATGGTGAGCTTTTCTCAACTGAGGTTCCCGTTACCTGAATGACTGTGGCTTGTGTCAAATTGACCTAAAACTTTTCAGCAGAGAGGCTGGGCTCTGCCAGCCTAGAGGGTACATCATCCAGGGAAAGCACAGTGGCCAGCTGCCTGACAAGACAGCACTAGCCCATGGGCCAGTAAACAGCAGAGACAAAGTATTCCATAGACCATTTCAGGGAACAGTGTTTGCTTTATTGCATGTGAGCAACCACTTACAGAGTGGAGAGCCTATCGTCTTCGACTGCTTGTTAGTTAGGGACTGGAGAGAAGGCTCTTCCATTAAGAGCATTTGTCTATACACAATAGGACCCAGAGGGCAGTTAACAATCCCATTACTCTGGCTCTAGGTGGAAGGCCATGACCTCTTCTGGCCTCGGGAGGAATTGCATGTGTGTGGTGCACAGACATCCAGCAGGGAAAGATACATATAAATAAAAGAAAACAAACAAAACCCTCCAAAACCAAGCAACACCACAAAAGCTCCAAATGTGTAGCCACACTAATATTAGCTACAAATAAAGCCACGTCTCAACATGTCTGGGTTTTCCCAACATGAATATTTGGGACGTCTCAATCTGGGAAATCATTTCAAGTTTACAGTTATTACAGAGGCTGTATTTCAGGGAAATGAGAGGCAGATGGCTCTGGATTTCCTGGTTTCTTGTATACACCCAGAATGAATACTCCTTTCCTAAGAGGCTTTAGAACAATACAGTTGTGACTCTCATTAATTTGGTCTGCATGACTAGTTCAGAAACATGTGAATTCCTGCACCATATTTTAGGGGTTTCTAAGTATATGACCTAAAGGATAGAGTATGGATACATTTTTTCATTATTAAGTGGGTATCCACAGAGTAGATCATGACATCCATGCCCCCTAAAAAGTACTGTGTAGAACTGGCTGGCTGGGAATCCACCATGTAGCCTATGGTGCCTGGAGCTCATAGAGATCCATCTCTGTCTGTGAATTCTGGGCCCACAAGAGTGTGACAACACACCTGGTGACAAGAGCAGTCAAAGTGTGAAGACTTAGAAACTGATTTTTTAATTTGTAAAAAATTAAAATTTGTAAAAATTTGTAAAAAAAAAAATTCTCTTAATAGGAGCTTAAAGGAATCTCTAATCAGCTAGATCAATATAGTCAGTGTATATAGCTACAGCAAAAGACCAAAATAATGACCAGAACAAAAGAAAGAAAAATAAATATCAAAACAACAAACCAATGGAACAAAAAGCCTAAACCCAAAACCAACCCAAACAAACCCAAACCAAAATCAATCAATCAATCAATCAAACAAACAAACAATCGAGTTGAGCAATATTTTCTTGCTGCAGTTTAGCAACACTGAACTAAAACATGTGACCAGCCTTGAAGACAGGGTATAAAGGCAGTTTCAGAGGTAATAGCCTATCAGGACAATGGTTCTTATGCTTCTTTTGGGGCGTTTTAGGTGAAGCCTTCCCAAGGCTAAGGATTAAACATATTATAGGCTTTTGCACAAAGACTTTTAACTTTAGTTAACACATCTCATCTAAAGATTATTGGATGGCAGATTAAAACAAGTATTAATTTTTACTCTTGAACTTTTTCTCCTGAATTCTGGGCCGCTATGGATGTGCTTCTGCCTTCTCTGAAGCCCTGCCTGGTGCAAGCTCAGCAAGAGGGGTATCCAGCACACCTCTCTGTACAAACAGAATCTCTTGCCTATCTGGACCCTCATGTTACCTCTGCTCAAGTATTTCTACTCCTAAGAAGATGAACTTCTTCTTTATGTACACCAATAATTTTGTAACATAATATATAATATAATGTACACAATATAACATAGACTATAATTTCTACCATCCTAAGGGTTCTTGATGCTTTTCCTGGATACACAAAGCTCTCCTCCTGCTTTTTCTGACACATCCAGCACACAGCAGCACTGACTTGGATGTGCTATTGCTTCCTTGGCTGTGGAATGGCTGTTGAGCCTAATGCTCTTAAAGCTTTGTTCATTCCCAAGTAGGCACTTTTTACACTAGTTGCAAATAGTGAAGTTTCTTAGGTTCTTAGCTTGAACTATGATAGAAGCTCTTACTGTCCCCACACAGGTATGTCTAATAATGACTTGGTCTAGACCTATAACATTGAGAAATGAATAATGGCAGTTAAACAGTTGTAGCAGTAGAATTCTCTGAAATGCTATTTCACAGAAAGTTTTACAGTTACACTTTTCAGATGATCCCTCTGAAACTCTAATATGTCATCATTTATCAAAGGCGTTTTAAGAGTGGAGCAGGAATCCTAAGTTCTGTCTGTGACACTGGGTTTAACTTAATTGTGGATGATGCACTTCATATCCTGGACACATCCTTCATACCACACACAATGGACAGCAAGTATGTAGAAGAGTCCACACTATGTCATGCTCCATAATTTTAGGAGCACCCATCTTGAAAGAGAGCATAACCTCCTCTGTTATACACTTTATTAGCACACCACATCACCCCCAACTTAGACCATTTGCAGACATCCTTGTGGTTCAGATTAACCACATACTACTGATCATTATTCTCTCCAGTGGGATTCATGACTGCATGGTAAATAATTTGTAGTGTCCCTAGGTTCTGTTTTCCACCAAGATTCAGCAATATTGATTAATCTGAGAAGTTGAATTTGTCTTTCACATTGATATTTTAGCCATCTGAGGCTCATGTGTGAATCTCATCAGCTGCAGGTACAACACTGGTTGAAAGCTCAGGTCGTTCTCCCTGAAGGTCATGTTTGTTGTTGTTAACCGGTTGTACTGTCACGTGATTCAAAGATGAATTCCATATATGATTCCTTTATTCTTAGCTGCATCTCATCAGAATTTCAGGGTCTGGAGGCACCATCTTTGCCCTGAATGTACTACATCATGCTGCCTCTGGATACTTTTGGAATGGTGCCTTCTGTCCACATGCCTTTAAGCTGGCTTCACATTTTCTAACAATACTCAACATAGTTCTTGAGTGTCAGGGAGTTACCTGAAAAATTTCCAACCAAGTAACTGTTACTTCCCACGGGGTTTAACATTGTGTGGTAATTCATAGAATATACTTTATTGACCTAAGGGATGCTTTTTGATAATTTATTGCTCTCTTCTGGCATAATATATAAAGCATTTGATATCTGCTCTGTGAAGAAGAATTAAGTCTAGAGCAGGTATTCCTGTAATATGTTGACCACTGTGTGATTCTTTCAGCCAATTCTTTCATGCCTGTGTGCTAATTCAAGATCCAACAAATCCGTGGGGATTATCTTCTGTCCAAAGAGGTCAAATGTACTCAGAAGTACATGGATGCACTCACACACACACACACACACATACACACACACACAGAGACCTACAGATAGACATATCCATATTCACACACTAAATGGTTACAGCAAAGCTCCACCATGCAGGCTCTAAGTATTCCACACATACATACATACATATATAAGTAACACAATTGG
Organism: Arvicanthis niloticus; assembly: GCF_011762505.2. Taxonomy (NCBI): domain Eukaryota; kingdom Metazoa; phylum Chordata; class Mammalia; order Rodentia; family Muridae; genus Arvicanthis; species Arvicanthis niloticus. Next base: position 1,532,299 of record NC_047659.1, read on the forward strand.
TGGGGAGTAGGAACAATGTTCTAAGCCCCTCTAACACAACCTTTACATGTACACACATGGTCGATGGATGGAAGAGACAATTCTCCAGCCACACCACACCATGCTTTATTCTTTCCTCCATTGTTTATATGTCCCAGCAAATTCTTTCAAGCAGTATACAATTACAATGTGATTGTGTTTTAGTTTCCTTCCAGTAAATGATTATGAAAAAACAATGTGTTAACACATTGTTAACATTAAAAGAAATAACATTACTTATTAAGGTAAAAAAAAACAAATTATTCTTAAAAAGCTACTTACATTCATAACCAAGCAACTTATTATAGATTAACAAAGTGTAAGCAAAGAAGGTAAGTTTCTCAGCTAGTTTCTCTTACTTGAAGGCAGCAATTTGCTGTTATAAAAAAAGAAGTAATTATTTTATCATTTATTTTAAAGTAATCTTATAAAATTTTATTTATTTATTTATTTTTAAAATACATTTCAGATTTTATCCCCTCACCCCATTCCCCCCACCCCATCAAAGCCCCCCTCCTGCCTCCACAAGGGTGTGCCCCCACCTACCCCCCACTGCCCCCCACACCCTCGAATTCCTTCCTGCTAGTTGTTCAGCCTTCGTGGGACCAAGAATCCCCTCTCCCACCCATGCCCAACAAGGCCATCCTCCCCTAAGTATACAGCTGAAGTCATGGGTGCCTCTCTTTCTGATCCCAGGCTGGTGGTTTAGACCCTGGGGAGCTCTGGTTGGCTGGTACTGTTGCTTCATGTGGTCTGTTAGTTGAATCTTCATTGTTTCAAACTTTTGGGCTAATATCCGCTTAACAGTGAGTGAATACCATGTGTGTTCTTACCTCACTCAGGATGATATTTACTAGTTCCATCCATTTACTTAAGAATTTCTCAAATTCATTACTCCATTGTTGGTGGGAATGCAAGCTGGTACAACCATTCTGGAAATCAGTCTGGCGGTTCCTCAGAAAATTGGATGTAAGATTCTTAAAAGTATCACAAATCAAAACATTTATATAGTAATCAGTCATATCTACCTTAAATCCTCAAAATGTGTATCTACTCCTTAGCAATTCTTAATAAGTCCTATCAGGAAGCTGAGGGCAAAATGAGGGTATACAAAATCAATTAGCCCCCTTCCATCCTCAGTGAGAGTCCTGTAAGCCAGTGCTACCATGGTTTTGTTCTCTGAACAAAAAAGGTCCGTATCTTTAAGTATGCCTTTGATCTTCATGGTGTTCCCTAAAGTTTTCATATCAGAGTCAGTAGTACCAAACATGGCTACAGACCTTCACTAAAAACTTTATTCTCCCAAAGGTTTTCTAAGGGTGGTGGTCATTGTCGACAATCTACATCTTTTTTAGGGTGGGGACTGAATCATGATGTGCTCCACCACCAATGTCTGAAAGAAATCAAGCATTAATATTGTGAATGCCAGAGACACTGTCAGGTTAGGGACAGGAAGCACCCCTAATGTTTTCAAATAACTCATAGATTCAGAGGCACGAAGCAGAACAGTATTTCATAACAGCATAATGTCCTCAGGACACAGAGTCTTAAAGGCCATGCCACACCAAGGCCTACCCCTGTGGCTGTGGTAACCCATGGGCTGCATTCCATAAGTTTTATGTTATTTTTCATTCCTCCTGCATGGCTCTTGGCAAGTCACTTCACACAAACTGTGAAACTGGAGAATCTCCAGTTGTTTGCCTTTGGAAGAGCAAATGACTAATACAACGAGAGAGGAACTGTCCTCACCTCTAACCTACATTATCTTCAGCAACACTTGTGAATAATATGGGAACCACTTCAACACAGATCAGAAGAGATAGTATGATGTTATTGGGGTTTACTCTGTCAGGGTAGCATCATGATAGCATCACAGTATACCATGCTGGATTATCCATAACATATGGAGAGCTGAGAACCAGACAAATGTTAAGAAACTCAAAAAGGACAAAGATATAGGGGACCCACTTGGTTTTACCCCTCCTCCCAGCCTGAGCTCTTAAGTTCTTTTGGAGGACACTCAAGTGATGCTGCAGTTTTACTGCCAATAGGTGGCCAACTCCTTCTGCTTCAGCAGGTACTGCACTCTTTCCTCCAGTCTGTTATGCTCTTGTTGAGTAGATAATTGTGATTTGATGGAAGATTATAAGCACATGTGTGTCTATGTTACAGTGCGCTTGCACAGATACATGTACACTTGTGAACATACACAACTACATGTATGAACACAGAAAAGCACAGTGCATTACTATCATGTGTTCAGTTTCCCATTAATGCTAATGCAAGTGGCTATAACCTGTACTACTGTAGAAAAGAAAGTTAACTTTTGTCGGATGGAGAAAGATCACAGTGGGAGGAAGAGATAGAGAACTCTGACAAAGTGCACAGTCAAGTGGACTCATGGGAGTCCTTTCCTTGCAACAAGGCACACTTAGCAAGTTCTCCAGGCTGTATAGGAAAGGCTTAGTTCCCCAGCAAGGACCAGCCCCTTGCTCTCACACACTGCTTCCCTCTTGCTTTAAGAGAAACAGTTTTCTCCAAAAGGAGCTCTCTTAACCACAGAGCAATGAGGTCAGGAAACTAGAAAATCTTCATAAACAGGAGGCAAAGTAAAATTTTAATCCCTGTAAGGTGATTTTATCAGGGATTTGATTGGCTAACAGAAGGCTGATGATCTCATGGCCAAGTGATGTATGATTTCCTACCAAAATATACTTCATGGAAGGGCTGGATCACATTGTATATTTTCATTCTTTGACTGATGAACATGTAGATAATCTCATTTTGGGGCTTCTCTGAGGAATGCTGCTGAAACCCAAATAACCCTTAGTTTCTCTGTGGACACCCACTTCTCATTCCGGAATCACTGGGTCACCTGGAAACTGCAGTTCAACTTTCTGAAGAATTGTACATGACTTCTGCCAGGGCTCTATCATGCACTGCCAACAGCAATATCTGAAGGGTCCTCATCTCCCCCAAATTTCCATGAAGTCAATTTTAGCACAGTGTGAACAAGTTTGGGATAAAAGGAGTGACTGAGTGCTTCAGACACAGAGCTTTAGTGTATCAGGAGCCTAAGTGGGCTGCACTGCACTGAGACAGACCTGTTCTGACACCTCAGCATGGCTGTGGGAATTCTGCTTGTGTTAGAAGCAGCTGCAAGCACAGGGATTCTCTAATCTCTCAAAGAACAAAATCCAAGCCAAGTTCTAAAGACAAGGATAACTGAGCCAGTGTTAGGCAAAGGTGGAAAGAAAATGCTAGCTGGCATTGAGGATGAGAAGAAAACAGGCTGTAAGGGAGAAACAGTGAACCCCTGACCATCCAGTGAGCTGTTACCATTTACCCAGGACAGAGAAGGGACGCAACTGCCCAGCCAGCCTTTCTGCCTCCCCAGCACCTTGATTTGCCACAGCAGCCTCCCCCTAACCTTTGTGTACCCCATTCCTTTGCTTTCCTCCAAATAATTTTTATTGTAGATGAACATTTTTTTTTGCCTCTACAAACTCCTGAGAACTTTTATATTTACTTTTATATTACAGTTTTTTTGTTCCAGGGTGGACATGCAAAAAGTTGTGAGGCTCCATGCAATGTTCGATGAATACAGAGTGGTAAAAACCTCAGCGGCCATAGTACTTTCTCACCTAAGGTCAGTGCAATCATTGTTAAAGATGTTCCTTCTAAGAGCAACTGAACATAAACATATGCAGAAAACCACAAACATGTGTATGAGAACATTCATAGAAACACAGACAGACAGACAGACACATACACACACATTCACACATACAAGCAACCACAACCACAAAAGCTCATACAGGCATCCACACCTAAACATATGTTCAACATGAGTACACAGATATTCACCCATACCTGGGTAAACACATATTTGTGAATGTATGTGTGGTCATACACACAGACAATATTGTACGAAGACCTTCACACATGGTCATATGTGCACACACAGATACACACACATTCACACAGATAGAGGCTCCCATCTATACTCATACATCCACATGAATACATAAATCCACACCACAAACACAAGCACAAATACACACACACACACACACACACACACACACAAATACACAAATACACACACATACCTCCATTACCCATAAAGGCAGAAGAGAAGACTGGCTTTTTGCAGTAATCTATCTGCTACAGGAGGAGGTATTGGGTCTTCCATGCTGTCTACAAGGTTCTTAGATTCAGCCAGGCTCTCCTGCCCTGGATTACACATTATTTCCCCTTCCAAAGTTTTTGATCCTGAGATCTGTAATTCTAAATGGAAGTTACAACCTCTGTACTTCAAAGATGGAACATGTAACCACAAGCCTTCAAGAAGGACTCCTAACTAAGCCTCTAGCTAACTTAAGGTTGATCAACCTTAGTCTGCTCACAAAACCTGCCACAGATAAATCTCATGAAGAGAGGAGGGAAATGTGACCCATAGTCATTATCCAGCATCATTGAATAGATTGCATTGTAAAAAATATAAAAAGAGCAATAGGATCAGTCAGCAGGAGGCTGGGAGATCAAAAAATGACCAAATTCTACCACAACAGCCTATACTCAACAACACTGGAAAATATGGATGTGATGGACCTAAACCTCACAAAGATCCAACAAAGAAAGAGAACCTCAGACCAATTTCACTTATGAATATCAATGCAAAAATACTCAATAAAATTCATGCAAACCAAATCTAAAAACACATCAAAACTATCATCCATCATGATCAAGTAGACCAGGGATGCAGGGAAGATTCAATATATGGAAATCTGTCAACATAATCCACTATATAAACAAATTCAAAGAATAAAAAACACGTGATCATTTCATTAGATGCTGAGAAAGTAATTGACAAAAGCCAATGCCCCTTCATAATAAAAGTCGTGGAAAAGTCAGGAATCAAGGGCCATACATAAACATACTAAAAGCAATAAATAGCAAACCAGTAGCCAATATTAAACTACATGGGAAGAAAGTGAAAGCAATCCCACTAAAATCATAGACTCAACACAGCTACCCTCTCTCCCCCCATGTATTCAATATAGTACACAAATCCTAGTCAAACAATTAGACAACAGAAGGAGGTCACAGTAATATACATTGAAAAGGAAAAAGTCAAAATATCATTATTTGCAGATGATATGGTAGTATAATTCAGTAACCCCAAAAATTCTACCAGAGAACTACTAAACCTGAAAAACAACTTCAGTAATGTGGCTGGACAGAAAATTAACTTAAACAAATCAGTAGCCTTCCTCTACTTGAAGGACATACAGGAGAGAAAGTAATTATAGAAATGACACCCTTCACAATAGTCACAAAGACTATAAAATACCTTGAGATGACTCTAACCAAGCAAGTGACTGATCTGTATGACATAAACTTCAAGTCTCTGAAGAAAGAAATCAAAGCAGATCTCAGAAAATGAAAAGATATCTTTCCCATGCTTGTGGATTTGCAGGATTAATGTAGTAAAATGGCCATCTTGTTTAAAGAAATGTACAGATTCAATGCAATCCCCATCAAAATTCCAACTCAATTCTTCATAGAGTTAGAAAGAGCAATTTGTAAATTCACCTGGAATTACAAAAACCCAGGATAGCCAAACCTATTCTCAACAAGAAAAGAACATCCAGAAAATCATTGTCCCTGACCTCAAGCTGGATTACAGAGCAAGGGTGATAAAAATCTAAATGGTATTAGTACAGTACAGGCAGATAGACCAATGGAACAAAACTGAAGACCCAGAAATGAACCCACATACCTATGGTCACTTGATCTTTGACAAAGGAGCTCATATCATCCAGAGAAAAAAAGAAAGCATTTTCAACAAATGGTGCTGTTAAAATGGCAGTCATCAGGTAGAAGAATGCAAATTGATCCATTCTTATCTCTTTTTACAAAGCTCAAGTCTAAGTGGATCAGGGACCTCCACATAAAACCAGATACACTGAAAGTAATAAAAGAGAAAGTGGGGAAGAGCCTGGAGCACAGGCTCATAGAGAAAACTTCCTGAGAAGAACACCACTGGTAATGCACTAAGATCAAGCATTGAAAAATGAGACCTCATAAAATTGCAAAAGTTCTGTAAGCCAAAGGAGACTGTTCATAGGAAAAAATTGCAACCAAAAGAGCATTTGAAAGAGGGCTAATATCCAGTAAATACAAAGAACTCAAGAAGCTGGAATTGAGAATCAAAATAACCATATTAATAAATGGAATACAGAGTTAAACAAAGAATTCTCAACTGAGAAATACCAGATGGCTGAGAAGCACCTGAAGAAATGTTCAATGTCCTTAGTCATCAGGGAAATGCTAATCAAAACAACCCTCAGATTCAACATCAAACCAGTCAAAATGGCTAAGATCAAAAACTTAGGTGGCAGCAGATTCTGGAGAGGATGTAGAGAAAAAGGAACACACACTCCTCCATTTTTGGTAAGTTTGTAAGCAGCTACAACAACTCTGGAAATCAGTGTGGCAGTTCCTCAGAAAATTGGACATAGTAGTACCTGAGGATCCAGCTTTATCACTCCTGGGCATATACCAAAAAGATGCTCCAACATGTAAGAAAGACAGAGGCTCCACTATGTTCATAGCACCCTTATTTATAAAAGCCAGAATCTGGAAAGAACCCAGATTCCTTTCAATAGATGAATGGATACAGAAAATGTGGTACATTTACACAATGGAGTACTACTCAGCTATTAAAAACAATGACTTCATGAAATTCTTAGGCAAATGGATGGAACTAGAAAATGTCATCTTGAGAGATGTAACCCAATCACAAAGGATCATACATGGTATTCACTCACTGATCAATGGATATTATCCCCAAAGCTGGAAATACCCAAGATTTAATTGGCATACAAGATGGAGTTCAAGAAGAAGGAAGACCAAAATGTGGATACTTTGGTCCTTCTTAGAAGAGGGAACAAAATACCCATGGGAGGAGATACAGAGAAAAATTGTGGAACAGAGACTGAAGAAAAGGCCATCCAGAGACTGCCCCACCTGGAGATTCATCCCACGTACAGTTACCCAACCCAGACACTATCATTGATGCCAAGAACACTTTCTGACAGGAGTCTGATATAGATGTCTCCAGAAGGATATGCCACAGCATGACAAATACAGAGAATACCTGCAGCCAACCATTGCACTGCCAATGGGGTCACCAATAGAGGTCTTAAGGAAAGTACTCAGGGAGCTGAAGAGTTTTGCAGCCCCATTGGAGCAACAACAATATGAATCAATCAGACTCCTAAGCTCCCAGGAACTAGACCACAAATCTATGAGTACACATGGAGGGAGCCATGGCTCCAGCTGCATATGTAGCAGAGGATGGCCTTGTGGGACATCAATGGGAGCAGAGGCCTTTGGTCCTGTGAAGAAGGCTCAATGCTCCAGTGAAGGTGATCTCCAGGATGGGAAGTAGAAGTGGTGGGTGGGTGGAGGGGGAGTGGACACACAAATAGAAGCAGGGACTGGGGGAATAGTATAAGGAGTGTTCAGAGGGGAATCCAGGAAAGAGGATAACATGTGAAATGTAAATAAAGTATCAAATAAAAAAACTGATGAATGTTGCCTACGGACTCATGGAAACTTCTTAAAGGACTAGTCTGTTTTGTCAGCTCCACTTTGAGATCTCTTGAATATCAGCTACCTCCATTGGTTCCCTGGGCTGTGAAACACAGCAACCCATTATTCTGCTTCTCCACTAAGGTCCCTGGAACAAAAGGGACATATAACCTGTGATTAAATCAGATTTTCAGGTGAATGAAAGTCTTTTGATGAACCTTGAATACCTTTGGAGTAAATCAACAAAAAAGTTACTGGAGGTGAGTAGAAGGCTGCTGTGTCATGCACTTCTGCCTGAGAGTCAAGAAGACAGGCTGAGGGTTTATGTCCCTTCTCTACCCTTGATGAACAGTGACTGACCACTGGAAAGTCAGGTGACTCATTGTGTCTTCTCAGTATTCCAGATTGTTTTCTTCATTGTCTGCTACCATTTCCTTTTCAGCTTTGCCTACTTTTGTCTCAGTTAACTTTGTGTTTGACCTCAATTTTATTCTTTGAGAGACTGACTGGTTTGGAGTTGCATCCGCATCCAGCAGAAGTCCTACAGCTACCCTGAGGCACAACAACAGGCCTGACTCAGACAGCTGCTTTAGGCTCCTGAGAGCCTAAGCACACACCCAGTGTTCTGTGTACCACTCTTTAACTGCTGTTATTCAAAACCATTTATTGTGAGTTAAAAATTTGTCTCAATGGATTTTGGGAGAAATGGGCACCTTCAAACATGTCGCTGGTACAAAATGGAGTAGCCCTATGGAAAGCCATGAATAGAAATTCAGAAAGTAGAACATTATTCACTTTGACCCAACAATTCCATATTAAGAAGTACTTGTCCAAGGCACACTGGTGTTGTAGTGGTCCTCCTTAGACCAACTTGAAGGAGAAACTATCCAGATATCCATCAGCCAAGGAGTAATAAACAATGTGCTACAGCCCTTCCATGGAATATGGCTCACTGTGAGATAATCCATGCAAGCATTTGGCCTTCAGTTAGTCACCTTTATCTTACTCAAAGTGTCCCCGACACAATCACATAATGAAGAGAAAATGTTGTTTTGGATCCTGGGTATGGGGAATTGCTAGTGTTCTTGGCTCTTCGTTTTGGACCAGAAGTCATTCAGGCCACGGTAAAGGAAGGTACCAGTGGATGGAGCTTCTCGTATCGGGGTTAGTATAAAACAGTGAGTAACAGCAAGAGGCTGGTCCAACACCATCATGTGATCTTTTGCTGGGAAACAAGCCTACTCTACATAGCCTTGGGAACTTAAAACCAGCTTTGGTAATAGACCAAGAACCTTGATTCCAACTTTTGTTTATGAGTGGAAAGTACTCCATTTACACAGCTGTCTATATGCTACACCCCCTGTGTACTTATTCCATTCAAGGTTTATTATTTATGCATCCATACCATCCTGGGTGTTCAATTATATTACCATTACTGTGAAATTAAACATGGTACTGCAGTGTACTATGCTTCTATGACTGAACACAAGTCTTATGTGTGTTCTGGTGTGTGAGTTTGTGTGTGTGTGTATTTGTGTGTGCACATATAAGGCACGCTTCAATTAAAAATACAGTCTTCTAATGATCAGGACAAGTAAAGATGGGAGGAGAGACTGTAGAACTCACTGAAGCAGAAAGAAGTGGTCACTCAGGAAAAGGACTTGGAAGAAACCATGTAGAAACATTTCCCTGTCTCCAAGATGAGGTAGGAACCCAGGGGCTAATCAGGCTGCCAAGATGTAACTCAAAGAACTGTGGGACCTGGTGACATTCTGCTGAGATTTTGTGACCCACTCTTGCCTGAGACTTCATGGTATATCCAAGGGGAAAGAGAAGGTGTGAAAGGAACTAAAGGATGGCTTAAACCCAAAGGTTGGTGGTGGACACCAGAGCGAAGGATCACTCTGGCAGAAAGTATTGGCAGGGCTCTGGTAACTAATCTTCAAGAGGCTAACTGTCTGGGGCTCACAAAACATTCTGAGTTGCTTAGAACATGGTATCTTATAACTAGACTTGACAGGCTGGTCCTATATATGTAAGCAAGAGGTCAGGTTTGTAGAAAAGGAAATCTAAAACAGAGACACTTGTCCCAGAAGTGGGCATATATGAGGGACTGAGGAGGAAGAGGGGATGTCACCATGACAAGGACATAGAAGACACACCATGCTGGAAAGGTGCAGGTGAGAGACACAGCCAACATGTATACAGGGGAAATGTGGCCCCAAAAGGGCTGCCCAGCAGGGTCCAGGAAGTGAATCCAGAGCATCCTGGCAGGTGGTGAGAAGTTCACTCACATGCCAGGGAGTTAAGAGTGGCTGAATTAATTACTGCAACAGAATGTCATTTGAATAATTTATTAATTAGCATCAGCTGATATCACAGACAGTGAAAATCAGTTATTTTAATTGAACTTGATTTACTCTTTTACAATTGAAAAGACTGTGTACAGCTCTAGACTGTGTACAGCCCTTAAAGAAGAATGTTGCTTTTACATAGACAAGACAGGGGGATGGTTAAAAAGAGCATGAAAAAGGCCAGAAAACGTCTTGAGAAAAGACAGAGAGAGAAAGAGAAAGATGAGAGCTTGTACAAGAATTGGTTTTCAACCTCTCCATGATTGTCAACCCTACTCCCTTCCATCTTGGGACCATTGATTGTGTTATTTTTGCTTATTTCTTTTGGTCCCTGGGCCTTAAATAGGCTGACTAACTTTGTGAAACAAAAGATAGATAATCTGATAGCAAAATCTATTTAGATACATTAAGTTAGCTATGGGGGACCATGAGACTCAAGATGAGGTTGTTATTCTATCCAGGGTGTTCCCAAATCCCATCTCCACCCAACCTAAAAGAGGGGACTTCCACCCCTAGACCAAGCAAGGAGGGGCCACCCAGAACTCCCTCTGTCTGGCGATCTGAATTCTTGGATAGGCTGCGAGGCTAAGCACTGCAAGGGAATATAAAAAAAAAAGTTAAAAATATGTTTCTGGGTTTCCTGAGGGACAAGCCTGACTGCATAGGGGTTGGTGTCAAAAGTATCCTCTCTCCAGGATAAAGACATCAGGGTGGGTATGGCCCTCATGCCTCAGTGAACAACAACAGGAGGACTGGAGCCATTACAAGGTCCCCTTTAATTACTGGAGGTCAGGCCTCTATCCCCGCCTTGGCAAGATTAGAATCGCCATAGCCCTTCTTTACTTGGAGAAGGGAGGAGATGTCAGGGGCAGCCCTGCTTATATACTGAAGGCCTAAAATCAGCCATAAGCCTAAAATCAGCAATAGGCCTGACTTATTTGCCTGCTAACACAAAGTCTTGGGTCTCTATGGAAAAAACACTGAAACAGAGAGCTATAAACTATTGTAAACAGGCAGCTTTTGTTGAAATCTACCAGCCTGAGTAGTCATAGACCTGGTAAATAGGCAGCCTTTGGCAGATAGTACCAAATTAGATAAGAACAAGTGAATCATAGGCAGAGTCATAGTGACCTGACCCCTGAACCTTTACCCAGCTGATACCCTGTTCTGAAAGATATCTGTACTCCCCCTGAACACCTATGCTCCTGTATCATCCTCTTCCCCACATCTTGTATTTTTGTGTTTATAACGCCCATGTTAAAAAGTAAAAATTATGATTTGATAAAATACACACACACACACACACACACACACACACACACACACACACACACACAGTGTTCCCCTGGTTCTGCTGACTTAGCTCCTGACAATCTATTTTCTTGTTCTCAGAAATACTTTGAATTATAAAATGTTATTGTGGTTTTTGATAGTATGCTGGGTAAAATAATCTTTATTGATCTCATTTTAAACATCAAAATTTGTAGTGAGTTAAAATGTCCTTTAACATAATTATAGGTCATATTTATTTTCATATTGTAAAATGTTAGTTAATCTGTTGAACATTTTAAAAAACTGGATTCCTTTTTGAGAATTTCATATATGAACACTGTATTTACATCATTTTTCCCTTTCTCTCCTTCCTCCCACTTTTCCCAACCCCCCATACTTTTTAAATACATCTTATTGTTTAGTTATTGTTTATATATGTATACTTGTATAAGTATATATGTTTGTACAAATATTGATAAAGTGTTTTGAAAAAAATTATTTTTCGAGGGCTCCCTTCAGGTATCTAAAATATTGTTGGATCCAAGACAAATCTTCTTACAATTTGTATTCACTTCACCTGGACTCTGCCTAATAATTGCACATATATTTTTTCTTAGAGTAAAAGCCTCAAATTATTTAAAACTCGGTAAGATGGTCTTTCAGAGTATGGACAAAATAGTAGAAGGCATCACCTAGTGAACATTAAGTCAGTAAATTCGTTAAGAATCTGTTTTGTGCGTAGTTGGGACACTGGAAGACAAAGAAGTAAACACACCCCTTGAGAGACATCATCTTGTAAATGAACAAAGACACCATACAGTAAATACTGTGGCATTTAATAGCGCCTGAGAGACAGTAACCTAGGTCTGCAACAAGACCAAAGAAGAAGAATCTCAAGACTGGTTTGTCATCAGAAGGATAATTAAATCTCTGAGATCAGGCTGCAGGCAGCTAAACCAAAGCCAGTAGTGTAGCCACCAGGAGACATTTCCAGCTGTCCAGTGAAAGATTTTGTCACAAGAATCAAATTCCTGTTTCTCTGTCAGTATAGCTTTCCTTCTCTGTGTGTTTCATTCAGGGCATCCTCCTACACATGCTATCCTAATCTCCAGCTCCATGTCTGCTCTCCCTGTACCCAACCAACTGTACCTGCCAACAACTTCTTGACAGCCAGGACCAAACTGCTAACAAGGCTCAGGAATCAGTGGGGCTTCACAGCCTGAAGATGGGACATCAATGTATGGCTCAGTACCATTACCCAAAGACAAGTTCAGAATTCATCCGAATCCTCAGGAATTAAGCTACCTCTAGATGAATACACTCATTTTCGTCAAGTACACTCCCAGCACACATAGAACCCCGTTTTGATTCATAAAAGGAGATATAGTTTAGGAAGATTGGCCTCTGTAAAATTTAATTTCTCAATTTAAATACAAAACTGTATATATACACACACAATATACATAATACACACACACATATATATATATGTATATGCATATATACATATATATATATATATGTGCATTTGAGCATGTGTGGGCCTTCTTTTGTGTGTATTTGTGTGTGTGTGATATGTGTGTACATTCTTTTTTAAATTTTTCTGTTGAATGTTTTACTTGTATTTCAGATGTTATAACCTTTCCACATTTCTTACCTGCTCAAGAACTCCCTATCCCATCCTCCCTCCTCCTGCTACTATGAGGATGTGCCCCCCCATTCACCCTCATATTCCCCCACACAACCCTGTGATTCCACTTCACACCACTGAGAGTGGCTAAGACTCAAAGAAGATCAAAGACTCAGAGGATAGTAGATGCTGGTGAGGATGTGGACAAAAAGGGACATTCCTCCATTATTGGTCGGATTGCAAGATGGTGCAACCACTATGGAAACCAGTCTGGTGGTTCCTCAGAAAACTGGACATAGTAGTACATGAGGATCCAGCTTTACCACTCCTGATAATATACCCAAAAATATTCCAACATCCAGACCTTGAGCCTCAGTGCTAACCCAAGAAGCAACACACACCACAAATAGCTCTGACACAAGCAAGACAATAGAAAAAACTAGCTCCAGTCAGAGACAGCTCAGGTAGCACTAAGGAGACCCAGATGACAAAAGGCAAGTGCAAGAACATAGGATTCAGCAACCCAGGGTATTTGATATCATCAGAACCTAGATCTCCCACAAAAGAAAGTCAAGAATTCCCCATATCATCAGGAAAGCAAGATTCAGATTTAAAATCACTTCTAATGATGATGATAGAGAACTTTAAGAAGGACATAAATAACACTGTCAAAGAAATTGAGGAGAACACAGGTAAACAGGTAGGAACCTTTAAAGATGAAACAGAAAAATCCATTAAAGAATTACAAGAAAACACAACCAAACAGGTGAAGGAATTGAACAAATCCATCCAGGACATAAAAATGGAAGTAGAAACAATAAAGAAATCACAAAGGGAGACTACTCTGGAGATAGAAAACCTAGGAAAGAAATCAGGACTCATAGACACAAGCATCACCAATAGAATACAAGAGATAGAAGAGAGAATCTCAGGTGCAGAAGACACCATCGAAAATATTGACACAACTGTCAAAGAAAATGCAAAATGCAAAAAAGTTCTTAACCTAAAACATCCAGGAAATCCAGGACACAATGAGAAGACCTAACCTAAGGATAATAGGTATAGAAGAGAGTGAAGATTCCCAACTTAAAGGCCAATAAATATCTTCAACAAAATTATAGAAGAAAACTTCCCTAACCTAAAGAAAGAGATGCCCAGAAACATACAGGAAGCATACAGAACACCAAATAAATTAGACCAGAAACAAAATACCTCCTGTCACATAATATCAAAACATCAAATGCACAAAACAAAGAAAGAATATTAAAAGCAGTAAGGGTCTGCAGGTTGAGTCTTTGCTATTCCAAGCTTTTGGGCTAACGTCCGCTTAACAGTGAGTAAATACCATGTGTGTTCTTTTGTGATTGAATTCTGTTTTCCTGAAATAGGACGGCTGGCTTGTTGTTCCTACTAAATTACTGACATAGCCCAGCAGACTCATGTGTATGGCCAAGAGTTTAGAATCCAAGACACCCAATGACTGGAATACATTGTAGTTTGCAGGGCATGTCCCACGAGTCTTTCAATTGTATTTTTGCTTTGCCACAGTTATGAAAGAGGAGAAAGGTGTTCTATACAGTGCTGTTTCTTAAAGCATTACTTCCCCAAGTGCTTAACATTAATATTAAATACATTCCCTTGATTTACTATCGAGATGTTGATGCATCCCCCACCCCATCAGAACAGCGTAACCCAACTTGAAGTGGACTTCAATTCCACGACTACAAATTCCTTTAGTTGCTTTCACCGGAGTTCCTTACTTAAAAGCCTTGACTGTTTTGGAGAAAATCGGAATCCTACCCAGATCCAGAAAGAGTATGACGTTTCCACGTTTCCAAAGACTTTAAATGAAAAAATTCCACTAAGAGACCAGCCCAAACAGCAGGAGGAGGTACCAGACATTCATCCAGGGAGGCAAACTTGTGCAAACTGCCAAGTTGGCCAACTTAGAGGTGAAACTCAATCTGACTGCAAAGTTGCCCAGCACCCTATGCTCTATGCCAGGCCCATAAGAAGTTGGAGAGATCCCCAAGGGGCTCGCCAAGAGCCAGTAGGGGCTGAAGGGGTGCTCAGAGCTGTGCTACCCTGAGCACCTCCACCAGCTTTCCCATTCCTGAGACCTGCCTCACCCCTCCACGGCCCGCAGCAGATTCCTAAGGCCTGCTAAGGCGGGGGCATGGGGCTTGGGAACAAGACCCGGGACTCACTCACTCACCCACTTCTCTATGGGATCCTAAGGTGTGGTGCTCTCTGCCCAGAATCCCAGTCCCATGGGGAGACTGATTCTCTCTGTAGAACACAGCCCGCTCCGCTGACTCCACCCGTCTGCCGCCGCAAGCACAGCGCCCCCTGCAGGCGACTCGATCCTGCTCACACCCAGGGTCGCTGAGGTGGTGGTGGGAAAGGCATCACCAGTGATGATCCTTCTTAAAGCAAGGGGACCTGGAATTACCTGGAGGGCTCACTGGAAACCTACTGACTCCTGGGACCTGTTCCATTCTGGGATCATGTCTGGAAGGTTGCTGGGTGATACTGTACTGATCCTAGGTCACACTTGGAGACCAACTGCTCTGTAGCTCTGGTTGGTGTCCAGACATGTAGCAGTTTCCCAGAGAACTAGCTGTTAGCACAGTCAAAGAATGAATCTGAGTTAGTGAGTGACTTTTACACCAGATTTACACCTTCCCACCTCACCTTCCAATCTCTTCTATTAAGGACAGCTTCCCAGAGCACTCAAGTATTACGAACCAAAAAAGAAAAAAAAAGTTGCCTTCAATGTCTGAAAAATTCAGAAGGAGGAAGTAGAGAAAATGTCAGTGGGTAATCTACTCCTCTGAAATGAAGCCGTCCTCGGAAATTACTGACTGAGATCTCAATAACAGCATCTCAGGAATTTCATGCACAGCATTCCCAGACTAGGCTGATTAGGAAATGTAAAGAAAAATAAATGCCTGCCAAGGTTTTCCATGATTATCCTTTTTCTTGGCAGCACACCAAATGCTAGATGTTTTTAAAAAATTATTTCATTTCTCTTCAACTTATTTATTTATTTTTTGAGACATGGTCTCATCATGAGCTTTGCCTGGCTTACTACTCACTATTCATTTATTTATTTATGTATTTATTTATTGTAGGTATGTGTGAATGTGTGAATGAATACACACATGGAGGTCAGATGATAACTCAGTGGTGGTCACAAGAAGCAAGGGTGGAGGGGATTTCAAAATAACCCATTAGCTAAGACTTTAGTGACCCTTCCACAGAGTTCTGCAGATTCAACTCAGATTCCAGACACTGTAACTCCCATGGTGGAGCTGGATCTTGTGTTTAATGTGACTCTGATTTGCAAACTTCCCCTCTTTCAGACATCAACATCAGCCTTCTTCTGCGTCCTGAGTGCTGGAATTAAAGGGATTTTCTGCACTCCACTGTTCTGCATATTGTAATGCTTCTTAGAATATTGTATATTGTACATATTGTAATATGCATATTAGAAAAATTTTGAATTCACTGACTTCCATCAGATAGTTTAAAAAACCTTTGAGGATTAAGTTACCCTGGGCTGACACCTTGTGGTAAAATAGACTCTTGCAGTTTTATTTCTAAGGATAGTAGAAAAATTATTAAAAGGAGCATTAGAGAAACTTTTAGTTAGTGGGTTAAGGCTCACAACCACAGGGAAAAGGGTCCAGTTCCCAGCACCCAGCTTGTACTTCAGTGTCCCCTTTGCTGGCCAGAATCTTCATAATAAAGATGATACACCAGAAGGTTAAATAAATTAGGTCCTACAAACAAGTCTGTACCCCCAAACTGCACTCAAATACTTTTTTTACATTTATTTATTTATAGTAGGCATGTGGATGAATGTTACTGTATGCATGTGGAGGTCACATGATAACTCAGTGTGGCGGTCACAAGAAGCAAGGATTGAGAGGATCTCAAAATAAATCTGTAGCTCCAACTCCAGAGACTTCTCTCCTCTCACCACAGAGTTCTGCAGATTTAACTCAGACTCCAGAAACTGTAAATCCCAAGGTGGTAGGAAACTTCTACAATTCACCTTCTGAGCTGTGTCTCCAACCCAAGTATTGTTTTTAATGTGGTTCTAGGTCAAGGGCTTCCCAACTTGATGAATCCTTGTACCTTTGAAGGATAATTTATGAAACCCTATAGAGTGTTGGATGCCATTTTAGAGGTGAATGGAGTAATGTGGTATAAAAGGAAAAGTAGAGAAGACACTACTGAGACTGATTATGTTGGGAGGGCCCAGATAAAGAGAGGCTGAATGTGATTGGCATATTTTGTTTCATTTGCTGAATATCACATGGAGCCCATTGAGATACACATTAGTGTGGCTAAAGAATTAAAATTAAAAATAGCTAGTGGGGGTACTGATTAGCTCCAACACAGGTCTTCTGATCCTGACACAATCTGATTTTGATTTTTCCATACATTTCTGCTTGCTCAGGGCCTTAACATTCCTAAGAGAGGATTGCTTACACACAGCAACACAGACCTCTCCTCCGCAACTTTTCTGAGTTCTCATAGCAACTTAGCTTCCCACTTCATGTTTTAATTTTAAACACAAAACTACCTAAGTGTTAATAATGCATAGTTTAGGGGGTTGGTCAGGTGTAGCTGAAATACTAAGTTCTATACCCAGGTTGCTGAAAATGAGAGGATCCTCTTGTATACCAGCCTTGGTTGTATAAACCTTGATCACCAATTTAAAACTATTGGTTAAATAAAACTGGCAACATCCAATTACTGGGGGGAATAGAGGGAGGTAGAATTTGAGCTACTGGGATGTGTGTGGGGGGCATCACAGGTAGGGACTACAAGGAGAAGAGAGGAGAGAAACAGGAAGAGATAGATATAAAGATAGAGATAGAAAAAAGGCAGAGGAGGAAAAGGAGAAGGAGAAAAAAGGAGGAAGAAGAAGAAGAGGATGAAGAGGAATATGAGTGAGGAGGAGGATAGGGAGGAGGAGGAGAAGGAGGAGAAAGAGGAGAAGGAGGAGAAGGAGGAAGAGGACAAAGAGGTGGACTAGTGTTGCGGTAAATCTCTTGCCCATAGGGAAGTTCAGTAAAGAAAAGACACAAGTCAATAAATATCAAATGAATGCTGCATGCCTAGATTGGGCAGATTTACCATTAAACTACACTATTCCCCAGCTATGAGAGCTCTTAACAACTTGCAGTTTCCTAGGTCAAGGTCTTCTTCATCTTCTCTCCTTCCACCAACTGCCAACAGCCCCAACGGCTCTTCTTCTCCTCTCTCTTCCCCTGCCTCTGGCTTCTCCCACTCCTCTTCTACTGCCCAATCACTGGCTGTAGCCTTTATTTAACAAATTTGATTGGACAGAAGGTTTACAAGATTCACTCCTCCTTCACAGCCCCTCCCAGGAGTGGAATTACCATGACAACAAGAGGCTAGGGCTATCCACCACATTTCCCCCTTTTTGTCCAATAAAATTTTTTTTCTTTTCACATATTAATTGAACACTAACTATATTACCATGTTGTGATTGTTAAAGTACAAGATAAACCTAACACCGAGTCCATCATTTTTGTTAACTAAATAGAACCTTTGCCATCTCTCTCAATTAAAAAACTTAGTTCTGAACCTGGCTCATGTCATGTCTTCAGAATGAATAGCATCTGAAAACCATCCTCTCAAAGTAAGTAGCCTGGGTTGTCTGTGAGATTATAAATCTTCAACCCCATCAGAAATCCAGAATGACCCAGTTAAATAAAGATATGGGAAGCACAAAGCGTGGCTTCTAAAACTCAACCAATTTAAATAGACCACTGAACAGCTAGATAGTTCCTTATTTCAAAATGTTGGAGCATCTGGTCTTCAGCCTTCTGGCCCAGGATCATCTGACAGACCTGGTAATGCAGAATTACTAAGGGCTGATTACTCTGTCTTGGCAGATATAATCAGTCGACTATTCCGCAAGTGTGTTTCTTTTTTGCACAATATTTTGTCTGTAGATGAAAAGAGGCAATTCTTTCCTAGTGGCTGTCATACCACAACTGGAGTAACTCCAAAGATGCTCAATTTCTTCTTAGAATCCAAGACTGGGAAGCTGTCAGGATCAGATAGGTCTCCAATAAAATAAATGTTTATATAAGAATGTTTGCAACATCAATTCTATAGATTTCTGACATTTTTGAAAATCAACTATGTAAGGCAATCTGAACAGTTGTCTGTTAATTCCTTTCCACTATTTCTAATTAAAATCTAGAAAACATCCTAACAGTAAGCAATGAGCCATGCAATTAGCATAGGCCTCTGACTCACAAGCCAACCATCTCAAATCAGGTGGGTTTTTTTTTTTTTTTGATTAAAAATGACTGGGTCTAAACCTTGTATTTCTAAATAAGATATACAGGCACAATGCATACATGAAAGTAATATATTAATCCCACTTTTGTATTAATAAGAAACTCACGCCAGTGAAAACCCTAAATTTGTATAAAATAAATTCCATATCAATGTAAGAGATTATAATTTCAACCTTACCAATTGATTTCTTACCAATGTAAGATATAGCTAATATATATATATATATATATATATATATATATATATATATATATTTAATATATATATATATTTAAAACTGGGTCTAAGCTTTGTATTTCTAAATGAGTTATACAGGCACAATGCCTATATAAGAGTAAAATATTACTTCCACTTAATTCCTGAGATTTAGCTCTCTAATTCCCTTCCTGTCTGAAGCTACATTTGTAAAGTATTCCTTAAATTACAACACATGTATAATTTACAAAGTAACCAGAACCATCCACCCCAACATAAGGAACTTGGGCCATGATCTCCTTTTGTCTGCTTCCAGCTGAATTGGGGCGAAGAATTCCCATCTGGGGGCCCAAAGGGAAACAGGAAAATTGGCTTAGTCAAAGGAGAGCTAGCTGGCATCATTTGCCTTGAAGTCACTGTGTACTGAGAGAGTTCATAGCTTAGCTGACACCATAACTGTTACAGTCAGAAAGGCTGGACAGGCAAGCTAGCTGTTCTGGAAAAGTTCTGGAAGCAAGTCCTTAAAGGAAGCAGCTTCGATGCAGTTGCAGTAGAATCAAGCACAAAGCTGGAATAGGAGGTCCCAGAGACTCAGAATCCCTGAGTATAAATCATGCTAAGGCTGAGTTTCTCTTCTTTCATCCTGTAACATATAAAACTTAAAAGCAACAGGTAGTTTTATAAAAACATTCACGTGGAACATGTAGGGCACACAGCTTTGTCAATGAAGATCAATAAAGAAAGGCCACTGCCCTCTTCAGGTTAGTTTGATTACTTAATAAAACTATATATAACTTATATACATGCCCTCATAAAGGATGGCATGTATTAAGTCATGAGAAATTATTACCCAATTAAATGTTCTTGGCTTTGTATTGACATTTTAGTCCCAGCCAGTTAAGTCCATATAAGAGACATAACACCATATATACATCACCCATTTGGTTGGTTGAGTTAGTCTCCCTTTTCTTCTGTGTCGACTAGTGCTTCAGGGGGTCTCCCTTTGTCATTTCTGATCTTTATCAACTTGGAAGGAACCCACAGCTTTTCTTTTCCTGTGGAAACATAAACATAACCTCTCCCCTCACATTTCCCACTTTCCATTCTGACGTCATAATATCCTTAATATAAACAGGTTGATTTATTTCAGTAGTTTTTTCCACCATCCAATGTCTCTCAGCAGCTGTGGTGTTTTGTTCATTAGCATTAAAAAAATTTAGAGTTAATAAAGCACTATGTAATCTATCTTTGGGGGTTCTTATTGATCCCTTTTGCCTATTAAGCATCTCCTTTAGAGTTCGATTAGATCTCTCCACAACTGCTTGTCCTGTAGGATTATGTGATATGCCTGTAACATGTTTTATATTATAATATGTAAAAAACTTCTCCATCTTACTAGAGATATATGCTGGACCATTGTCTGTTTTAATTTGTATGGGTATTCCCATAATGGCCATGACTTCTAACAAATGTGTAATTACAGAATCAGCCTTTTCTGATGCCAAGGCAGTTGCCCATTGAAATCCTGAATATGTGTCTATAGTATGGTGCACATATTTCAGTTTACCAAACTCTGTAAAATGAAAGACACCCATTTGCCAAATGTCATTTCTTTGGATACCCTTAGGGTTAGTTCCTGTAGGCAATGGAGTTTGGTTATATAATGAGCAAGTAGGGCATTGCCTCACAATTTTCTTGGCTTGTTGCCAAGTAATAGAGAACCCTTTCTTTAAACCTTTGCTATTAACATGATGTTTTTTATGAAATTCTGAAGCCTCTAGCACTCTTCCTATCAATAGCTGGTCGATATCATTATTACCTTGTGCTGGAGGGCCTGGCAGACGTGTATGGGATCTTATGTGTGTTATATATATTGGGTTACTTC
Source organism: Arvicanthis niloticus (assembly GCF_011762505.2). Lineage (NCBI taxonomy): Eukaryota > Metazoa > Chordata > Mammalia > Rodentia > Muridae > Arvicanthis > Arvicanthis niloticus. Next base: position 1,553,606 of record NC_047659.1, read on the forward strand.
TATTTCTAATAATTTGTTGTAGTTGAATAAATAATGAGGTCAATTCAGAATTATCTTGAATAAGTTCAGCAGTCTCTATGTGTAAAACAACCCTTTCGGCATATTGAGAGTCAGTTACTATATTAAGGGATTCTTGAAAATCTGACAATACCATGATTATTGCATATAATTCAGATTTTTGAACTGACTTATAAGGACTCTCAACCCCCTTACTTATGTCTTCTGATTTATATCCTGCCTTTCCTGATTTGCTAGCATCAGTGTAAAATGTAGGGGCTCCAGATATCAGAGTTCCTTTTAAAATACGAGGGATAATCCAATTAGTTCTTTTTATGAACTGAAGCCGCTTGCTTTTAGGATATTTGTTGTTAATCTCTCCCAAAAAGTTACTACATGCTCTTTGCCAATGTTCATCTTGTGCCCATAACGAGGTAATTTCTGCATTAGTAAAAGGTACAACAATTTCAGCTGGGTCCATTCCAACTAATTGTCTAAGTCTCATTTTTCCTTTCAGTATTAATTCAGAAACCTTCTCAACATAGGTTTTTAACTTTTTACTCTGTTTATGAGCTAAAAATATCCACTCTAGGATATAATCTTCTCCCTGCATAAGAATTCCAGTAGGAGAGTGAGTAGAAGGTAAAATAACTAAGATGCAGGCCATTTTTGGATCAATACGATCTAGATGTGTATCCTGCAGTTTTCTTTCTACCAAGGCTAACTTCTTCTCAGTATCAGGAGTCAATTTCCTAGGACTATTTAAATCTTTATAGCCTTGTAAGGTTTGAAATAAATTACTTAGTTCTTGAGTGGTCAAGCCAATTGCTGGTCACAGCCAGTTTATATCTCCAAGTAGCTTCTGAAAATCATTTAGGGTTCTTAACTGGTTTCTTCTAATTTGTGCCTTTTGTGGCTTAACCGTTTGTAGACTTATCTTATACCCTAGATAATTAATAGACTCTCCTCTTTGTATTTTTTCAGGGGCTATTTGCAATCCCCAGCAAGGCAAGATTTTCTTTACTTCATTAAACATTTTTTCCACGATATTAATATCTGGATCAGCCAACAAAATATCATCCATATAATGATAAATAATTGATTTGGGAAACCTTTTGTGAATTATCTCCAATGGCTGTTGTACAAAGTATTGACACAAGGTAGGACTATTTACCATTCCTTGTGGTAAGACTTTCCAATGATATCTCTTTACTGGGCAACCTTTATTAAAGGTAGGTATTGAGAAAGCAAACCTTTCCCTATCACATTCATGTAGAGGAATTGTGAAGAAACAATCTTTCAGATCAATCACTATAATGGGCCAATCCTTAGGCAACAAGGAAGGCAATGGGATACCAGGCTGCAAAGAACCCATAGGCTGAATAATCTTATTAATTGCTCTGAGATCTGTCAACATCCTCCATTTGCCAGATTTCTTTTTAATGACAAATACTGGAGAATTCCAAGGACTGGTAGACTCTTCAATATGCTGAGCCTCCAGTTGTTCCTGGACCAGCTGTTCTAATACCTGTAATTTTTCTTTTGTCATAGACCACTGCTCAATACAAATGGGTTGATTAGACAACCACTTTAGTGATAATGTTGTTGGTATCTTGGTAGCAATGGCTCTTTGGGGTAGAGCTAAATTGTCGGCCTCTACCATATGTTGTTTATGAACAGCTTGGACAGTGTGAGACTGCCTTAAATAACGTTTCTTAACAAATTTTAAATTTTTATTAGGAGCCTGATGAATTTCATGATTAAACATTGACACTGAGGGGATATTAATCTGGGTTTTCCACTGTTGTAATAGATCTATTCCCCATAAGTTAATGGCTATATCAGTCACGTATGGCCTCAATTTTCCTAGCTGACCTTCTGGTCCTATACATTTAAGCCATCTGGTGCTTTGTTTTATTTTGGATAAAGTTCCAAGTCCTTGAAACTGGATGTCTACTTCATGAAGTGGCCAACTTTCAGGCCAAGAATTTGGAGAAATAACAGCGACATCTGCTCCAGTGTCAACCATCCCCTCAATCTCAATATTATTCACTAGTATTCTTAGTTTTAGTCTTTGATCTTCTATAGAAGTTAGCCAAAATATTTGCTTTTGACTCTCTGTGAGGCCTTCTGAATTGTCTATAAAACCTTCCTCAGCCTTATCTGGTCTTACAACATTTGTTTTTGAAGCAGTGACATTTAATTTTCCTGGGAAAGAGAACTCTCTTTGTCTGGCATTGGGGCCTGCAAGAGCCCCCCCTGGAAGTTTTTTGGCAGGGTATTGCCCCATTTGTCTGTTGTTGCTCTACAATCCTTAATCAGATGTCGGCCTTTGCCACATCTTTGACAAATTCCAGAAAGCTTAGGCCCCCATTTAGTATTATTTTTATTTATCCTGTTGTCATTTCTGAGATGACCCCATTTACCACAATTAAAACATTTGAAGTCCTGGGTCAACTCTAGGTTACTGATTGCAGCTTTTCCTATTACTGACATATCAGCTGAGTGAGATCCAACATCAGCTGTGTATCTAATCCATTCATCTATTGATGCTGACCTTGCCCTCAGTGGTCTGATTACTTCCTTGCATTCAGCAGTTGCATTTTCAAAGGCTAAAGACTCAATTATTGCCTTTCTTGCTACTGAATCTGATATACTCCTTTCGACAGCTGAGGTTAGCCTTTGTAAAAAGTCAGGGAAGGTTTTTTTTTTGGCCCTTGTATGACTTGAGTAAATGGTTCAAGTCTCTTCCCAGATTCTGCAACTTTGTCCCAGGCATTTAAGGCTGACAATCTACACAATGCCAGAGTTTCTTCATCATATACAGCCTGCACCTCTATTTCAGCAAAACGACCTTCACCAAGGTTTATGGAAATGTCTCTTCCTCTGGCTCTATTTTTGTCGTGCTATCTCCCTCGCCTCATCTCTCCACCATGCAACCCATTGTAAATTTGCTGCAGGTTCTAATATAGCCCTTGCCATATCTTTCCAGTCTTGGGGGATTATTCTATTTTTAATAGCCCAAGAAGTCAGAATTTGTTTAACAAATGGTGAGTGCATACCAAAATTAGTGACACTCTCCTTAAATTTTCTCAGATCTAACACATCCACAGGTTGCCATTCAAATTCCTCATAACCCTGTGGGTAAACAACGTTTGGAGGTCTTTGTTGTACAGTAACCGGATAGATCAAGGTGTGTTTTCTAATAACTCTTGGTTGATTTTCTGTATTTACTTCTGTCTTAACCTCAGTATTTTCCTCAGCTAAACATTTAAATTCCTCCCTTAAGGTTTGTATACATGCTTTATATGTTTCTTTATATTGTAATTGCTTCCATTCCTCATTATTTTCTCTCTGTTTCTCTATCTGATCTATTAACTGCTGTATCTTCTGTTCGATCATCTTTTCTAGCTCCTGTAACTTCTGTTCTAAGCCCTGCTTCCATTCCTCATTATTTTCTATCTGTTTACAAATCTCATCTCTATCCTGTTCCGAGCCCCTCCGTGTTCCCTTCGCCCGCGAAAAAGACACGTGAGGCAGTGTTCGGGTGGTTACTACAATGAGGCTTTACTTCTTGTATAAGCAGAAGCAGAAAGACAGAAAGACCGGAAAAGGTACTGCTTAAATACACCCTAGAGTGACATGTTCACTTCTGATTGGCTGTTCACTCATTACCCATAATACGCTCTGGGATGGGCAGTGACTTTGGCGCGCTTTTTGCCTTTTGCACCTGCACAGTCAGTTGTTTACTAGTGGGAGGACAGGATGCTCGCGCCATCTTGTAATGGTGAATGCTGACACGCTCACTCGGCCCCCAACATCTCCCCCTATCTATATATTTAAGATGGAACAGCCTATTGTCTATGAAGCGCGGCACCAACTCAGTGAGGGAAAGCAGAGGCCTGATCCCCTGTGCAAAATGAGATATTGTAATGGGTTTACTTCCCATACCCATCTCGATGCCTTTTGACGGGGAAAGGGAGCCTCCACCCTGGGGCGCCACCAGGGGAGGTTTCTTGGCATCAAACCTTTGTGCAATCAGGCATACTTTCGGGAAATCTATCCACACTCGTGGAACATTCCCTGTCGAGTACCCACTTGCAAACACCTCTAGATATTCAGGTACCACAGTTATTCAGGCAAGGGCTGGCTAGACTTAGACTTCTCATCGACCCAGTGCAATGGGCTGAACCCTTGGGGTGTATAGACTGAGGGTCTCAGTCATCAGCTACTTTCTTAGCCTAGATAGCCAAATTTCAGGGGGAGATGCTTGCTCAAGTCTATGAGTGCTTGGGTGATAGCGACCTTGTCACGTTTTTGTTGGGCTCTGAGCTTGCAGACCAACCATCATGAACACTAATCCACAACATAGGGCTGCACCAAACAGGCCTATCCCCATCCTTTAAGAAAGAAGGAAAAGGCAGAGGTAAGCCAAGAAGTAAAATCGCCAGGAGTAACGGGGTCCACTCATGTTCCATCAAGGCTCAAGATCCGGATCTGCAATTGCTGCTGCATCTGGTCCAACTCCCCAGTCCAATTCCCTTTTAAATAAGCAGAAAGATTATGGCTTTGAATAAATGTATCATTTACAAATCTCAGAGGTGTAATACCTAGATGTGGGGTTGCTGACACGCAGCTCATCTGAACCACATCCATGAGCTGCTCCACATGGGCTTGGAGCAAATCACCTCTCTGATTGACCAACAGAATGTCTGATGCCAGGTATGCATCCACTTTCTGTAGAATGGTCAAAGCCTCAGCGGTCTTTTCTGAGATTTAATTAACAACAGTAGCTGCTGTAACTTTATTAACCATGCCTGTGTCGGCTGTCACAGTTGCAGCTGCAGAGATGGTAATATCAGTGATAATGGCTGCAGTAATGCCAAAGTCTCTTTTATGTCTCAGTAATGATGTAGTAGGGAAAGTTTCAGGATCAGCTTCTACTGGGATGGGCACAAAGGTAGGCACGTGCACAACCAAGGCTAGGTCTAGTGATCCATTCCAGCATTGTGCTAAAAAGCATGTAACATTCTTACAATCCAAGATATCAGAATTATTCTGAAAGTTGGATAACATAAAGAAAAATGTGGGGTCCACACACACCGACACCGGTTGTGCAGATGCATTCCTAAACACCTTATTAATTTTAATGTTATTCAAATGGCTAGAGATATTAGATCATGTAGCTGAAACATTTTGTACTTCATGAAATATACCATTCAACAAGACAAAGGCAGATACACCCTTTTTTAACATTCTAAACAGTGGCTACAACACATAATTTAATTGTGTTGAAGCAGCGTAAACTCAAGAAAATACACATATGATTTAATTACATATACTGTCTTCTCAATAGATGAGGCATCTGTAAATATAGTAAATATAGCAAACATCTTTTCTATGGTCTGTATGCATAGTAAATTTTAGGAAATATAAAAGCATGTATAGAGAAAACTGTAACATATGACTATCAAATTTGTCTAAAATTTTTGTCATGTAATAGGCCAAATTTAATAATTCAATAACCAATTTAATTGCTATTTGGAATAAAGGAATAAACCTTTTATCCAAAATGTTTTTTAGGATTTTATCATATAATCTTGTATAAATCCACATTAATGGTTTCTTTTATCAAAGGGCTGCTGTGGACATATGAGTAGTAACAACACAAACAGCCAACAATTTATCATAGTCTATATAATTTATCTGTTGATAACTAACAGCTTATATTATTTTCAGCAAAGCTATCTCTCCTTTATAGTTAATTGTCAAGGGGAATTAGGACTTGCATCCCTTTGAAAATATCAAATAGAGGTTCAAATCCTCCTATGGTAAGCTTAAGATGAGGTTTTAGCCAATTAATATCTCTAAACAACTTTTAAAAATCACTAAGAGCAAATCAAGATTAAAAGTAAACCATTTTCTTTTTGCATGTACACTCACAAGCCAGAAGATGGCATCAGATCCCCACCACCAATGGTTGTGAGCCACCATGTGGTTGCTGGGAGTTCGGCCTTTATATTTTAAATTAAGTCTAGCCTTTAAAGGCTGAGCCATCTCTCTAGCCCCAACTATCTATTTTTATTAGAATTTTCTGTGTCACAATCTGATTAGGATATAACTGAGGTCTCAAATACTGAAAGACACTGTCTTTGAATCTTTTTTGGAGCAACAAGTACTCTAAAAATTTTTTTTAAAGCTCGTTTTATTGGAGCAAAGGCTTGCAGAAAAAACTTCTTTAGAGAAATCCACTAATAAAGTATCACACAATGAATAATATACACTAAAAGATTTAACCTCTTAATTTTTTGTATTAAAGCAACAACAATATTTATATATATAAAATGTAAAACAATTAACCATTTTCTGAAGCAATTATTTTTAACAAATATCGCTTCATGGGCTCTTAAAAATTATGAATAAATTTACTGACTGTAAACCTCTCACCTTTACCAGAAACGTAAAGGGATGGTATAAAAACATCTTTTATATCTATAATAATTCTATAAGCATTTACTGAAATGGCAGCTGGAGTAGACAAGTTAGGCTGTATAAATCTTAAATTTGAACTTTATTTTGGATTAATTTAATAACCAATCTTTTTTAGTCCAATGAATATATCGGATAAAAGCCAACCTTATCCTCTAATAATTTTTACATATATTAGAGGAATCCTAAGCATCTCATTTTTAACAACTTTGAATATAAAGGAATTAAAATAATTTGAACCATATTTTATCAGCAGGTACAGTTATACTCATGGAGGGAAGTAGGCATAATTTTAATTTCTGCAGCATAATTATAACTCTCAGCCTACAGACTGTTGTAAAGTCTTTGGGTCTTAGATTTATCCTTCTTCTCACAAGAAACAATGAAGACAAAAGACGAATTCCGGTAAGCACATTTCTAGGACCAGGTGGTGAAGACCCAGAACAAAAGGGATGTTTAGCACCTGGGCTTCTGTAGCTCAGTCTGTATTGTCTTAATTCAAATGTAAATGCGCTTAACCTCCCTCCGGCCTGTTCTCTGAGGCTTGGCTAGGCCCGAATTGTGCGATTTTGACTTTAACTTTAACTTTAAACCTTAAATTTAAACTGTAAACTTTAAAAGACACGTGTTGTATCTTTCCTCTATAAACATAGGCAAATCAAAAATTTTCAAACTCTCGGTTGGACTACCAACTGTAGCCAATGGAATATTGGCAGTTTAACTATGTTTTTAAGCCTCTTTTGTAATATTAGAGTATAACCATATTTTTGAGAAACAAAACCAATCTTTAACCATGTAAGCAATCTATTTTCTCTAAAATCAACACCAAGTAGATTACCTTTATGCTATAAAGTTTTGCTGCCACAAAACAAAGTGTAAAAATTTAATGGAAAACTTGTAGCATTATATAACTCAGGCTGTTGGCGGGTGTGTCGAGAGCACGGGCAACCAAGTAACACTCAATAGCTGTAAACAACGGCAGCACTGTAGAATTTGAATGTACTGGCATGGGAACAGGCCAAGATCTAACTATGGCCCATAGTGGTATACTTATCCCCAAATTGAACATCAGTATCAGGAGAATCAGAGCTGTCATCTTGCAATCTAGCTTCATTCTTCACAATCTGCACCAGCTGTGTAGGGACCCAAATTGGATTGTCTTCACCTGTGGAATAAACACAAATAGCTCCCCACCCTGGCCATGACGGGGCCTATTGCGTCCCTGACCTTGGAGAAGGGCCGCAGCAAGTCCTGCCTTAGTGAGGAGGCCTCCCAGGCCGCAGCAGGCTCTCAACCAGTCTTGTAGCCCCTTGTTCCTATGAGGGACAATGGCTGCACGGCATTCAGCTGTGGCATTTTCAAAGATCATCTGTTCTATCACTGGCATTGCTTGCTCTGGTTCCCCAAAGATTCTGCCATAAAGGAGGGTCCTTTTGTCCTCCACTCTCTCTCCACCAGCCGGTGGAGGGTCCTTAACCTTAACAGGCTCTGCAGTAGCCCTTGTTTCTTTTGAGTACTCCTTTCTTTCTCCAGGCTCTTTGGCCTTATCTGTTTCTCCAGGCTTTTTGGCCTGATCTCCAGGCTCTTTGGCCTGATCTCTAGGCTCCTTGGCCTGATGCCAGCTAACACGCTCTGGTTCTGGTATGCTAGGGTGGCCCTCTCCAGAAACCTCTTGACTTGCACTAATAGCTGAAAGCAAAAGTAACGCAAGCAAGAGGCTAGCTAATGGAGCTGCGGTGGTGAGTGAAAGTCCGCTCGCAACGAAGGCTTCCACCCCAGGCATATCTCCCAGAGATGTACCTCATTCCTGTAGTCTTTTAACCTGCCCCAAAACTTGGGGGTTCTCCGCTGTGCCTTGAAATTCCTGGGTTTCGACGCCAGATGTTCCGAGCCCCTCCGTGTCCCCTTCGCCCGTGAAAAAGACACGTGAGGCAGTGTTCGGGTGGTTACCACAGCGAGGCTTTACTTCTTGTATAAGCAGAAAGACGGAAAGACTGGAAAAGGCACTGCTTAAATACACCCTAGAGTGATGTGTTCACTTCTGATTGGCTGTTCACTCATTACCCATAATACGCCCCGGGATGGGCAGTGACTTTGGCGTGCTTTTTGCCTTTTGCACCTGCACAGTCAGTTGTTTACTAGTGGGAGAACAGGATGCCCACGCCATCTTGTAATGACGAATGCTGACATGCTCACTCGGCTCCCAACACTATCCTGAACCAAAAGTTCTATTGTTTCTTGTAATCTCCTTTCCAAGGCAAAGAATTTTTTATCTAGAGCTTTGTCTTTTGAGAAGACATAGTATATCAAAAAATGAATATTGCAATACTGATAAATAATAAAGTGTTCCCTAAGTTGATTCCTGTCAAACCATTTGAAATATCATCATATAAAGCCCAAAAGATATCCATTATTTTTGTCATCTTTAAGTATCAAAATATGTTTCCTTTTTATATTAAAAAATTATCAGGTTTGCAGTCCTCAATTCACTGTTTTTACCTGAAAACTACCTTGCAGACAGTTATATTCTAGGATCACCAGTCCCTCCTTACAATTTATTACTATAACCTTTAACTTTAACAAAGAGGTGGACTAGCAGGAGGAAGAGTAGAAAAAGGAGGAGGAGAAGGAGAAGGAGGAGGGAAAGAAGGAGAAAGGAGGAGGAGAAGGAGGAGGAGAAGGAGGAGGAGAAGGAGGAGGAGAAGGAGGGAAGGAGAGGTAGGAAAAAAGGAGCAGGAGGAGGAGAAGGAAGAGGAGGAAGAGGAGAAGGAGGAGGAGACAAAGAGAACAAGAGGTCTCCATTAGTCCTGATGGATTAGCAGCAGGTGCCAGACTGAGATGGATGCCTCTCCAGGATGCCTGACCTCTGGAGCATCAATAACCCAGAAAATTTCAAATACGTATTTGGGGAACACAGTGAAATAGTAGCCAGATCTTGGGGGTCAGTACTTAGCATTTGAATACATATTATTACCAGATCAACCTCCTACATATTCCTTCAGTCTATTAATAAGTACTTAAGAACACTGTGTTACAAGAAAACCCCGAGAATCAACTAATATGCACTCACAGAAGCTCAGAGACTGAACTGAAAAGCAGGGAGCCCACATGTATCTGACCTAGGCAATTCTGCATATGTTATGGTTGTGTGTAGTTTGGTCTCCTAGTGGGACTCCTAAGTGCAGGAGAGGAGGATGTCTTTCTCTCTCTTTTGCCTCCTTTTAGGACACTTTTGCCTCCTTCTGGGTTGTGTAGTTCCAGATTTGATATGAGGGGAGGTGCCTAATCTTGGTGCAACTTGATATGCCATGTTTGTTTGATATCCCTCAGAGGCTTGCCTTTTTCTGAAGGTAAATGAAGGAGTAGTAGATGGGGCGAGAGCAGAGATCAGGGGAGGGACTGGGAGGAGAGGAAGCAGGGGCAACTATGGTCAGGTTGTAATAATATATGAGAGAACAAATAATAAAATAACACTGTGTTACATGCAGTGTTGTGTTACAACCCGTAAATTCAACCTAGTTACTAAGAATCCTGCAAAGACATTGTACTTGGAAGACAAATATCTATAATCAAAGTGCAAGGAAACAGAAAGCAGAAAACAGGGAAGCTATGTTTAATTTACTCCAAGTTTGAACTTTCTATCAGCTTCATTATGCTGTTTGACATCCATTTGAAATGTGGGCTTATGTTCAGCATACTGATGCAAATCCCTCTGCATCCCTTAGAGATAGTAGCCAATGACTGTCTGTTTGTATGTATCTATAAACATATGGAGAAAGGAATGCATGAACTGGAGCTATGTTTAAACACAGGACAGACTTTTGTTAAAGAGAAGAGGAAACGGAGACAAATCTGCTTCTCCATCTTCTCTTCCCTTACCTTGATGGAAAGCCAAATGATGCTGTGCACTGAGGATGAACTGGGGAAAGGGCAGAGTGAGTTGTCACCATGGTCTTCCAGAAAGCAAGAAAGGGTAGGGAAAGAGACAGGAGGTAGTTGGGGCAGCAGTGGACTAACAGACTCAATAATGGGAACACAATGAGAGAGGCATTCAAGATGGAAGGAAGAGTGAACAAGCAAGGCAGGCAGTGAAGAAAGGTGAGGTAAAGCCATGCACAACACAAGGATGGTCTTTGAGCAGAAGCTCAAAATTCTATGACTTTATTGAATATGTTTTCTGGACCAATAAACTGGTATCTTCACCCTCTTCTATTTCTATTATTCTATTATTTTTGATCTTCTCATTGTGTCCTGAATTTGCTGGATGTTTTGGGTTACAGGTATTTTACACTTTGTATTTTCTTTGACTGACTTGTCAGTATCATTTATGTCATCTCCTATGCCTGAGATTCTCTTTTCTATCTCTTGTATTCTGCTGTTGATGCTTGTATCTTGATCTCCTGATCTCTTCTGTAGGTTGTTCATCTCCAGGTTGCCTACATTTTTGATTTGTCTAAGGTTCTTTTGTTCTGGTTTTTTCTTGGTTTTTTTTTTATTCATGTATATTTTAAATGTTCTCTCCCTTACCAGTTTTTTCTCCTTAACACCCTTTCCCTCCACCCTCTGCCTCTATGAGAGTGCTGCCTCCTCACCCATTCCTGCCTCAGCACCCTAGCACTTCCCTACCCTGAACCTTGAAGCTTCCACTGGACCAATCTCAGCTGTTCCTTTCCTAGAAAAGTTCTCCCAGAGCCTGGAGATCCTGTGGTTTATAACCAGGATACTGATCACAACACCCAAAGAATGATCTCATTACAAAACAGCCATGAAAGGCAAACATTTAATGAAGATATACATATGGGCACAGTGTACCTTGATGATCCATATTGTATTTCATCTTACCTTAGCTTGTGTAACTACTTTTTATTAACTCGTTAAAGAGCTAATCTATCCTCTCATTAGTCATGATACATTTGTCCTACTCTGACATTTGATACTGGGTCTGAAGAACACAGTGAATTACTTTTAACAATTTTGAAAAACACAAGATTTTTGAAAGCAGGTTTTAATTTTTTATTATTTAGATATTGCCTCAAGGGAAAAGAACTCCAACTTCTGAAACAATCATGCTAATTTACCACACTACAAACCAGTCTATCCTTCCCAGTTAAACCAAATTCTTCCAGTTCCTCTTCATCCCAAGCTCAAACCTATATAAGTACCCTTAGAAAACACTATGGCCCTCTCATAGATTGATTTGATTGATTTGTGAATTGAAGCCTCAGTCTCCTAAATCTGTGACCTTGTTTAGTAATAGACTGTATGGTGGTTTGAATAAGAATGGACACCATAGGATCATATGCTTGAATGATTAGTCACTGGAGAGTGGCAGTATTTGAAAAGGATTAGGAGGTGTGGCTTTCTAGAAGATGGACTTTGAGGTTTCAAAAGCTCATGCTAGACCCAGTTCTATACCTGCCTCTATGCTTACAGATCAGAATGAAGCTCTCTACTAGAGTTCCAGTGTCTGACAGCATACTGCCATACAATCCACCATGATGATAATGTCCTTAACCCCTGAAACTGTAAGCAAGCCCTGAATTAAGTGCTTTCATTTACAAGAGTTGCCTTGGCTATGCACAGCATTAGAATATTATCTAAGACAGACAAATTACAGACATAACAATGTAAGATGGGGTCCTACAAGGGTCAGATGGATCTCTGCCTTTGTCACTATTTTCCTTTTCAAAAACAAATTCCTGGCAAAAATGAAATTAGGAGAAGTCTTATTTTGGTTCACTATTGGGTCATCATGGTGTGGAAGATGTGATGACAGGCACGTAAAGCTGCTTGCTCATTTCTTAGCCAATTAGGAGAAGGGGTAAATGGAATTTCAGCACATAGCTAACTTTCTAGCTTTCTCCCTGTCTCCTTCTGAATTGTGTTTTAATTAAAATATATCTATAACATTCCCTCCTCTTCACTTAAACTACACCTGTGTGTCCTACTCACTATCAACTACACAGTCTCTTTTAAAAATTACTCTTGTTATACACACTAGAATAAATATATAAGTGTAGCCTGATAAGTCCATGTATTGTTGTCTACTTGTTGATGTTTTGTTATTCTATTAGAGATGTCTATTGTGTAATAGATAACCAGTAAGAGGGCTCATGCTGGGGAACACTAATTCTACCTCTCTCACCTGCTGTTAATTGCCCACAGCTCTTTATTTAGACCTGGAGCCATGTGAGACTACTCCATCCATGTTGGCATGTCAGCAGATGTTATCATTGTTCAGGTCTCACTCTGACTACCTACCCATAGTGTCCTGATCAGCCTACAACTGATCATAATTAGTCGATCTAGAGATGGGAAGCAAGGTGGATGGCAAGAGCAAAAGAGATGTCAGCCTGTATTGAGAGTGTTAAAACAGACTCTAGGGGGGCAGCTTCAGTGAGACAGCTCATTTAAGGGGAGATCAAAGGTTATTTAAACCTTTGGAGGGTGAGTAAAAGCTTTCAGGTTGAGTGTATATCATTGGCTGGGGCCAGTGTGCTGAAGATGCCTCATTAGCACAAGGAGGAATTCCAGGTGGTGCTGGACATGACCTTATAAGTTAAAAGGAAGTTTACCCTGGCTATTTAGCTATATGATCTCCTATGGTGGGCAAATGTGAGGTCATGGATCTACATGCACTGCGACAATTAGGCTTGGTCATTTTCACAATATTAATCTTACCAGTCTGTGGTTCTGTGAGATCTTTCTACACTCTAGTGTCATCTTCAATTTCTTCAGTGTTTTAGACATTAGATGTCTTTTATGTACTTGGTTAGATTTACTCCAAAATATCATTTGCTTTTGTAGGCTGTTGTGAATCCAATTGTTTCCTTGATTTCTTTCTCAGGGTACATTTATCATTGTTAAATATGCTGGCTAGTTTATGATCAACTTGACATTAGCTAGAATCAATTGGAAAAAGAGAGACCCTCAACTGAGAAAATGCCTCCATAAAGGTGGCCTATATGCAACTTTATTGGACAATTTCCTGATTAATTATTGTTAGGAGTGGGTCCAGCCCAATGTGGGTGTTGCCAACTGAAGGCCTGGTTCTGAATATTATACGAAAGTAGGTTCCATAAGGAGTAAGCCAGTGAGCAATGTTTCTCCATGGGTTCTATTTCAGTTTCTGTCTCCATGTTTCTGCCTATGTTTAGAACATAGTCTTCCTTGTGACTTCCATGCAAATGAGTGTTGTTACAGAAGCAGAACCTAAACATAACAAGTGGACCATGAAAACCACCTGAGACAAAACATGGTTGCAAGGTGAGCATCATGACAAAGTGGTCATAACAGGTGGTCATCAACACAGGTGTTGGTGATTTTCTTTAGGATAAACAAAGGCATTTTTGCCATTCTGAAACAGCTAGTACAGAACCATTTGAGTTAAGGTTATTGGTTGAGTATAGCCCAATCCTTGAGATATATTTAATCCTAAGCAGCAATGAATATAATTTTCCTTCACTATAAAATGGTTTTCAAACCTAAGATGGAGGCAGGCTGGTTGATCAATATTATCTGAATGGCTATTTGTTGTCTAGGAGAGATTCGAAAATGTGTGAATTCCAATAGAAGGAGTGGGAGAGAGGATCTTAAAAGAGTTGCAGGAGAGGAAACCATAATCTGAATGTATTGTATTAAAAAACATTTTCAATAAAAAACATAGAAAAAGAAAGAAAAATATGTCTGCATTCTACTTTCAATTTTAAATTATAAATAAAGCTAAATTCAAAACTAAAAGATGGCAGATGAAATTTCTAGACCACATGAAAAATATCCTGGCAACATCTACCATCCCTCTCCCTTGCTAGTCTTGAACTGAAATACCACCACAGTCCTGTGTCCTCTGCTGCAGGCTCCATCCCCTGGGTTTGTATGAAGCTTACTCTAAACACTGTTTTGATGGTACTTCAACATGATTTATTTACCATCTTTAATAGAGTTCTCAATTCTGCAATTCATCTGATAAACCCAATCTGCATTGTCATGCGGGAAGAGACATGAGAGATCAATTCCGACCCTGACAATAAGAGATCCAAAGGCATGATCAGGAAGCCACTCTAATGCCATACATGGAGGCCTCAAATTTAAACACTGAGCATGCCTACCCCAAGAATGTGACCCTACAGGTCTCAAGAATCTTCTCTCTTTGGTTGGGTGTGATCCAGTGCAGCTAATACACCACTCAAGGAAGGACAAAAGTCCAGGCAGTGGTTTGACAGATGGCTTATCCACTTGAGAATTTGTTTCTCAGAGTACCTAAAGAGTAATTATTAACAATCTCCTGTCACTTCAGTTCCAGGCAGAATCCACTGACCTCTTCTGGCCTGGCCTCTGGAGACTTGCAAGCATGTAGTGCAAAAATCTACAGCAGGAAAAACACCCATACATATAAAAGAAATAACTCAAAAACAGAAACAATACCTCCAAATTTTTTTATAAAAAACATTTTTTTATAAAAGCATCAAATACATTGTCCAGACCAAGAGCAAAAAGAAAAAGAAACCATCATTATCATTAGAACAACAATAAAAAAACCAAAGGTTAAAAATCTCAAACCTGAAACAAGAATAACCAACATCTCCAAAAGGGTCTTGAAATTCATTATCTCTGTTGGGAATTCATAAGTGATGCTATATTTCAAGAAAACAAGAGGCATACAGCTCCATGATTACTGATTTCTTTTATACTCCTTTATTGAATATATTTATTTCTTGGGATATATTAGAGAAATACACTTGTATTTCTACTTTGTTTACTTAATCATCCATATAGTAGTACAGTTTTAAATAGCTAAATTTGTAACAACAAAGATACAGCATGGATACATTTTTCATCATGAAGTTGGGATCCACAGGTTTTGACACACTATCCATATCAAAAGCACAATTTTCTGTGTATCTGTGATTGGCTGGGAACTAATAATGAAGCCTAAGCCACATGCTACTTGAAGATGTCCATTCCTGACTGATACTTCCAGTGTTAGAAGACAGTGAACCACACATGAATACAGAAGGTCTCATGAGGGAAAAATTAGTGATTACATTTTTATCCATGAAAATACATTAAATATATTCAATACCAACTTAAAGTGGGGGAGTCAATATATATATAGTATATAAAATTAGTAAAACAACAAATTAATAACATAACAAAAAATAAATAAACAACAATACGTCAAATGAAAACAAAGAAACCATATACTCAAAGCAATCAAAATTCTAACCAAATCCAAAACATTATAATTGAACTAAGAAGCATTCTTTAGCTGCAGATTTTACAGCACAGACCTACAGCCTGTTACTGGCCTTGGAAATATTGTCCAAAGGCTGCCAACAATGGTAATAATCTCTTCAACATGTGTTCTCCTTGAAAAGAGTTGTTTCTGAGGGAAATCTTGACCTGGTCTGCCTGTTTGAGCTTCAGGAGGAGTATTTCAGACCTAGGGGAGGAAGAGACAAAGGACTGTTGAGGACCTGCCAGGTCAGCTATCCAGCAAACACCAGGTTTATTGAACAGGACAATCCAGTATGACCTTTCAGCCTAAGATGATTCCCTGTATCCCCAAAGGAGAAGAGCCACAGAGCACCTGGGCCTGGGATTTTTCTCAGATTTAAAAAATGGCTTGAAAGTGAACAGTGAACTACACACTGTGCTGGAGTTAAAATAAAACACCACATTTCTCCAATGGTCCATATATATTATACTGAAGAATAACTGTGTAGCAATGTCTGAATCAAACACTATACAGAGGCCTTCTGGGAACCTAGCCACCATTGAAGTGAAGGCTCTTATTATATCTGGAGTGCAGGAACCTACCTGGTTCTACTTGTGAACCCCTCCATCTGTGACTCCCCAGAGAAACCATCTCACAGGAAATCCATGCTCACTGAAGAGATACTATAATCAGCAAGAGTGTGTAAATCTTCCCAAGGGAAAGCCTTGAAGTTTAAAACAAATATTCATGAATGACAAAGCATACCCCTGCTATATTTATAGTTACTGTGGTATTATGTGTGGGGTGACTTAAGGGACAATAGGCTCAGGTCATACCAGAGAGCTCAGAAGGGAAGAAAGACTACACAATCAACACAAACTCTGTGGATCACAAGAATGATCATGGACAGGAGTTCTTTTAAACTAGATCAGAACAATATTCTGAGCTGCTCCTAGGTGACTGAGGCAGAGAATCATGTGGAAGGCCTGAGACCCAAAAATACAGTTATACAGGTATAGGAAATCTTCTTGGCTCCTGCTATCCCATCCTAGTACCTCATATCTCAGAGACAGCAAAATGATCCTGCATTGTTTGAGCACAGCAATGGACACACACACACACACACACACACACACACACACACACTAACGCATACATAGACACACACACAATCACACCCAAAGACAGACACACACATTCCTGAACACACAAAAGCACATGTTCATACATACAGTTGCAGAAACATTTTGACTTTCCCTGTTCATGTTAATATAAGAGATCATCCCGGACACTATAAAGCCATAAGAAATAAACCCTTGAATTGAAAAATCCTGGAGAGATATCTCAGCGATTAGGAGCATTGATTTGTTTTCTGGAAGTCCTCAGTTCAATTCCCCAAAACCACAGGTAGCCTACAAACCATCTTAGTAAAATCAGATGCCCTCTTCTGGTGTGTCTGATGAGAGAGACAGTGTACTCACAAACATAATCTGAGTAAATTAAAAAAAAAAAAAAAAAGAAAAAAGAAAAGAAAACCTTGAATGGGACATGAACATGGTAGTCATAGCCTATAGACAGCTCAATAAAATAAATGCTTTTCCCTAATAAACAAAGGATGGAAATACGGAGTTTTGTCCTGGTATGCAAACCTGCTTAGGAAGTTCCTAAGGCTGTGCACAGTCGGCTTGGTTCACAGCAAAGGCACATGGGATCGGTGTGAACAAGCAGGTTCCTGGCTCTTGCTCACTGTCTCCCAGGGACTCTAAAGTTAGCAGCATCTTCCAACAGGCCCTCGATTTTCCACAGCCTGTGTGGCTTGGTAACCAAAGCTATGAGCCCAGACAACTAGGAAATCTCTGTAACCAGGATGCAAAGTGAGACTTTTTTTCACATAAGGAGATTCTGTCAGGGATATTTTGTGGAAAATAAGTCTGACGAGTTCAAGACCAAATGGTGGTATGTATGATCACCCTAGGCAATAGTCCATGGAAGGGCTGGACTACAGTATACTTGTTCACTCCTTGACTGAAGAACATCTGGATAGTTTCTACTTCAGGACAGCTCTGTGGAGTACCACTACAACCATGATTTGCCCTAATTTCTCTGTGGACACCTACTTCTTGTTCTGGAGTCGGTGGGTCAATGGGGACTACAGAAACTGTACAGTTTCTGAAGAGTTGGACATGGCTTCTCACAGGGCTGCCACATTTTATATCATCAGCCATGTCTGAAGTTCCTCATTTCTTCCAGCCCTCCTTGAAGATGATTTTAACTCAAAGCAAATCACTTTTGAATGACAGCCTTTACAGAGTACTACAGACAGAACACAGGGTGAGTGCTTTAGACTACCAGGAGCCTAAGGGGCTGTCTAAGGCAGCCTTGTTCTAGCACCTCATCATAGGTATGGGCCTTCTGTTTGCTGCAGATGAAATGTCAAGCAACTCAGTGTTTCACAGCATTATACCCAGGACAAACTCTAAGGCCAAAGATAACTGAGTCAAGCTTAGGCAAAGTTGGAAAAAATGGTAGGAGGTAATGAGGAAAACAAACTAGGATGCTGAGAAGATGCAATGAGCCACCTGACCTTCCAGCAGGCAGTCACTCTCCACCAAGAGCAGAGAGGTGGACACAGACCCTTAAGCAGCCTTGTTGACTCTCAGGCCCATGGATTTGACACAGCAGCAGCGTACTCACTTCCATGTACTAAAGTGTTTGTTTTTCTTACAAGTGATTTCAATATGGGTGAATAGATTTCCCTCTATAACCAGTTTCAATAGTGATAAATAGATATCCCACTACCAATGGTTGACAATCTGTCTTTACACCACTATTTGTCTCCTTTTGTTCTATTGAGCTAGGTGTAGCAGCATGATGACCTGCTGCTCTGTTTCATGTTTCCTTGATGCAAAGTGAACTGACACTGACACTGTGTTGAGCCCCACAGTCCCATCTTAGAACAAGAGGCTGGTGTTCAGGTCCATAAGTTTCCTGTGAATAGGACCACCTTAGGGCCACCTTTTGTCTCATGTGTGCAGCCAGCTGTTGATGAGCACCCCTTTGTGCCCCATATCCTGCTGTGCTTACAAGAGTTACATGTCTGCTTTGTGGTTGTTCCTCACATGGGTGGGCCTCCAAACCCCGGGCTAGGAAATTGTAATGAGTGAAGGAAGGACTGGGAAGGGGAAACTGAAGTCACATGGTAAGATTTCAGAAGAGTGGGCTGAGCTAAATGTGAAATTATTTACTTTGAAGTGTTGGCAACATGGGTTCTGTTTGTTTGATAAAGGTTTGATTAACTCAACTGTGGGTTATGTGGAGCCTTTGTGTCTTGGGTAAGACCCATCCTGGCAAACAAACACCCTCCTCCTTTCCCTGCTGATTTCAACTGAATGACAAGAAAGCTCATAAGAAGTCACAGTGTCCAAGTTGTGTATCTGACAGGTGGAGCAGACAGCATTAGCTTCTTCTAAGTTAAGAAATTGTTTTCTTACAATAGCTACAAGAAAACTCAAAACAATGAAACTTGTAAACATGTTCTTCCTCTCTGTGAGTTATGAAACCTTGTATTAGTTACTTGAGACAAAGTAATTCGAGGAGCTCTGCCTGGGTGGTGACAGAAGATTCAAAGATGCTGGTCAGACAGCTTAACCAAAACAGAAAGCCTGATCAAAACCACATGTAATTAACTGGCCTCTCTACACACACATCTATATACATATTGTCACAGACATGCATATGACTCCCCCCTCCCTCCACACACATACCAGAAATCATAAGTGAGCAGGAAACAGTAAGGAGACCAAAATGCAGGAGGAAGCATTGAATGTAGACTGTGAATATCTAATGTTTCATGTGAGACCCAGGTTTCTGTAATCAATCCCTTGGGGACTAAATAAAACTTAGTAACTTCTGCAGACTAGGTTGAGAGAGTTTGAGAAATCTTTTTCTTGAAGCCTCACATCTCTCACCCCAACCCTCAGCCTGAGAGAAGTCTTTCAAACATCCCTGTTCATCCACTCAGCTCCTGAATACAAGCTACAGGAAAGAACTCTAGCAACAATGACAGAAACCAGGACTGATGGATGAGCTATCTGTCAGGCTCTGACAGTGTGAACCAAGGTCTAGGCTCAGTTAGGAGACCATCTTGCAATGCATGGGTTGAGGAAGAGAAAAGACACAAGACCTCTACCCCCACTTTTTTTTCTTAAATAAATTTTTGCTAGATATTTTATTACATTTCAGATTTTATCCCTTTTCTTCATCTTCCCCACCCAGAAACTCCCTATCCCATCTCCCTCCTCCTCCTTCAATGAGGATGTGCTCCCACTGACTCCCCCATATACCTACATGACCTTGAATTCTACCACACTGGGGCATCTAGCCTTCATGGGACCAAGGACCTCCTCTCCCACCTACGTCTGAAAAAGCCATCCTCCCCTACATATGCAGCTGGAGCCATGGGTCCAAAGCAAATGAGCTACAGGCCCTGACTTCATCACTCAATGTTCTGTGCTACTGCAAAGGAGTCAGCCACATAGAACCCCTCTAGTATAATGGCATATAGGTGTGTAATGTGTGTTCACCCCATCTATCTTAATGAACTGAATCTTGTAGTTGATCAGGAGTGTGTGCTTGCCAATCATCCAGTTTTTGAGATAGCCTAACTCCACAGAAATTCTTGTAAATGATCACAGATCGACTGGATTAGACAGAAGAGTGCCTGGACAAGGTGGAGGATGGTTATCTGGGCTTGACATTGTTTATGGTTAGACATGAGGGCAACCTGCTCCTAAGCATCCTCCATGCATCTTACCTGTTGGATATGCTTGGAAAATTTGTCATAGATCTTCATGCTGGCCTCCACACATATCATGTAAGTCCTTTCCAAATTGATTGTGTTGTCCTGGGCTACTTCCTTCAGCCACGTAGTATCACTATGACAATGATCAAAGGTGGCAATTCTGCAGAGAAACAGCAGTGGATTTATTAGGTAAAATGAAAAGGATTTGGAATAATAGTCAATCCTAGTATAGAAATGAATTTCATTATGTGCTTGTGGTTTTATGAGAGCAGCAGGAATAGCAGAGTGATTTCAATAAATGAAAGCATGAATTTCATTGTATAGTCTTACTCTTTGATTTCATATTTCTAAAAGAGATGAATTAATGATCAGAAAGTTTAGAAAAAGCTATTTAACTATCTAGTGAACTCCTGAAGACACAATCTGCTTTCCAACAAATTATACTTCTCTGTCCACTGTGTTTTGTGCCAGTCAGCAATTCATAAAAAGTGTGTTGAACAATTTGTTGTTTCCATAGGGACTAATGAGAAATAAAAATCTTAAAGACTCAAATGAAGACCACAGAGTTTTTCCTATCATGTTGTTTTTGAACCGCTTGCTTATTTAAGTCTTTTCTCATAGCTCCAAGTGTGCTGGAGGAGAAGCTTCCACTGCTGTCAGATGTTCGGGCTCTCCTCCTCATTGTATACAGAATCATCCCCACAGTACCCACAGTTGCCAGTGTCTAAGGATGAGTTCTCTTGTCACCTGACATAAATCATTCTTCTATCCAATATCTTTCTAATCATGCCACCTAGAAAGAAAATGGCTCTGTAATTCCTGCATTTTAAAACAGCCTGAGTGAACCGGCAAGAACAGTTTTCTGGATAAACATTACATTACACCAAGTGAGAGAGCTAAATGGAAAACTGAAAATAATTTTGTTTTATGGAGTATATGCTTGTGACTTTTAGAATTGCACTTTGAATATTTTCAAATGGTAACTGTTTGGCACCAAAAATTCCTGCCACCTTTTAAATGATGTAGCAAGAAACATTGCTATTGATCTAAAGTGAGACAACTGATTCTTTACACAAAACAGTTTATTTGGTTGAAGCAGTCAGTCACTGATTACATGGTGAACTCTCTAGTAATCTACCTATAAAAATGCTTACAAAACTACTATTATACAGGCCATCATGACTTTTGCTTTCAAACTCAGAAGCACAGGTGTTAGAAAAGACCAAAAGGCTCTGGGGATGATCTGGTCCAGTTGATTCATAGAAATGCAGGACCCAGGGTTTTCTGGGACCTATGGAGGTTATACAGCTAAGCACTGATAATTGGTCAAGTCACTTCAATTGTACTATACAGCTTCAGCTACAGGCACCTGAGCACAGAGATCAGCAGATTAGAAAGGAGTGCCCTTCCCAACACTAGGAGATTCAGAATACACTTAAAGTATATAGATTTTATTTATTACCTTTTATAGGCATTATTTTACCAAGCAACTGTCATCTTCTAGGTTCCACTGAGGTTTCATTTACCACAGTTGTTCTGGGGTTGTAATATCTTTACTGACCCCCATGAATGCTATAAAATAGTGTGGCCTCAGCCACATAAAGAAAGAAAATGAAAGTCTGTTCCCTTTATGATACTATTGTTTTGTTGTTGGTTTGTATTTGAGACAGGGCTTCTCTTCTCTGTGTATCCTTGGCTGTCCTGGACCTTGCTCTGTAGACCAGGCTGGCTTCAGCCTCAGAGATCTGCCTGTGTTTGTCTCTCAAGTGCTGAGAGTAAAGACGCACACCACCATTGTCCAGCAACAATACTTTTGTTTGATGGAACAATATAAAGTACTTATTCACTTGAGAACTAGAACAGAAAAACACAATGAAGATTCAGATAGTGAATAAGCTACACATTTAACTAGCCTTCAACCAGTTCACTAATGTCAATTATTCGTTCAATGAATGACCTGTTGTTTATATGAAACATAAAGGATTAGCTCTTTCTCTTTTCTTCAGGAAGATTTTACTCCAAGTCCTCAATTAGACAAAAGCCTGCTCCCCTTAAAGATAAATGGAATTATTATTGCAGTTTTCAGTTTTAGGCATTGATTCTATCATCAAGGCTTGAGGAAGTTGATAGAGAACTTCAGGAAGATAATGTTTCCTAGGCTTCCACGTTAATGATGGAATCTGTAACAAAAATGATCTGCTTTGTATGCTGAAACATTCCTGAAGGCAGGAAAGAGAAAAGATACAGTCATGAAGTTTAATCCCAATAGTTACTTCAAGGCACAAAATGCTGCACTGCCAGAGTGTCCTTTGGACAAGTCCTGATGGCAAAAGTGGCTACTCACCTATTTCTGATGGGTATTGAGTTGTGTTCAGTCACTGACAAGCCCACTTTCTCAGTCAACCCTGTGGAGAGGAGCTTGTTAAAAGTTTTCCCAAACAAACAAAAAATTATTCCTTAAGAACTTCATGGAGCCTGATCGAGTCTTGGCTTTGCACATCTTATGCATGACAAACAGGACATCATAGTCTCCATGGTATTTAATGAGCTGTAATTCACTTCTAGAAGGTTATACCTCTAATCTGTACCTTGTCCAGTGAAAGAAAAACAAGTTAGGCACACAACTGGTAGGTTGTTGGAAAATATTCCAAATACTTTGGGATTTTGGACCACCTGTGATGCCTTATTGAGTGGAAAGTTATTTTCAGGAGTAGATTATAATACTTAGAATGTTTCCAAGTTTTAAAGGTCAGCTTTTTCCCTGACAGCAGTATTGTGTATTTTCTTACTAAGGTGCTCTGGGAATTCCAGAGTTCCCTATCTTGGGACATTCTGGAGGAGACTATAGGTTGAGCATCCATCATATGAAAACTCACAGTGTTGAAATGCTCCAAAGTGCAAAACTGGAGTCTCTTCATGGAAACACAAGTGGACCTCACATGAGGGTTTGCACAGAAATGTCAGGCATAGTAAATATATTCTAATTGTACATTTCTATAGTAGCTTCTCAGTATATAGTCCTTGCTGACTTGGAACTTGCTATGGATAGCAGACCTCCAACTCAGAGATCCACTTGTCTCTGCCTCCCAAGTGCTGGGACTAAAAGAGTGTACCACCACATCTGACAGTAAGTCATAATATGTATATTAAATTATCTTCAGGCTAAGCATATGTATATGAAGTGTAAGCGAATCCTGAATGAGCTTCCTGTTTAAACTTTTATCTTATCTGCAAGATATCTTATTGTGCTTATATAAATTAGTATACTTTTATGTTTAATATGTGGATTTTAAAAAGCCCTACCACACAAAATATTTGTGGTTCTAAGTGTTGTTTTGCAATGTAAGATACACAAATCTGTTTTGATTGGTCCATGGAACAGCCATCCTCTGGTTATAGAAACAGGCAGATGACACAGAAATGGCCATTCAGAGTGAATTCCTCTAGTTGGTAAGTTACAGTCCTCTTTTGATATCATCTCCAGTGGAAGAGAGTGAAGAAATATTCTCAACATGTTTACCAAGTTAGGATGCCACCCCATGTAAGACAGAAGATGTCTTCACGTGAACACAAGAAAGCAAACACAGAAAAGCCAAGCAAGAAATAAGGAAAGAAAAGTGACAAATCCTGCTGACAATAGTTTAAGTGCCCAAGGACAGGTCACTGCTCACTCAGTTACATAGTTAATACCTTCCTCTTTTTTGTTTGTTTGTCAAATTGTTTGTTTAAGTTGAGTTGTGTATTGACCATTGCCATTTGAAAGACTTCTGGGTAATACCATGCCATTCAACAAGTTCTTAGAAGGCAGATTACTACATAAGCATTAAAGAGGAGAAAGAGAAGGAGAGTCCAAGCCTGCCTGTGAGATGCTTACAGTCTGTCTTCAGGATATATTACTTCATGCCATTTGCTGACTTTAACCAATATTATAAATTGAGTGGTTTGGCATGAGGTACCTAGGAATAGAGTAGCATGCATTGTACTAAAGTATAAGAAACAGTTTACTCTAAGTTTAGAGTGTATTTTAGTCTGGTGGTTCAAGCTGGAAGACAGCTATGTGTAAATCTATCCCTGTTCACTGTTAATTCATTGACCACACTGAACAAGGTGATGACACCTTGTGGTAAAATCGACTCTTGCAGCTTCTATTTCTAAGGATGGAAGAAAAATCGTTAAAAGGAGGGTTAGAGAAACTGCTAGTGAGTGGGATAAGGCTCACAACCACAGGGAAAAGGGTCCAGTTGAGCACCCAGCTTGTCCTTCAGTGTCCCCGTTGCTGGCCACAATCTTTATAATAAAGTTGATACACCAGAAGGTTAAACAAATTAGGTCCTACAAATAAGTCTGTACACCTAAACTGCACTCAAATACTTTCATCACATTAATTTATTTATTGTAGGCATGTGGATGAATGTCACTGTACTCATGTGGAAGTCTGATGATCACTCGGTGTGGTGGTCACAAGAAGCAAGGGTTGAGAGGACCTCAAAATAAACCTGTAGCTCCAACTCCAGAGACTTCTTTCCTCTCACCATGCAGTTCTGCAGATGCAACTCAGACTTCAGAAACTGTAACTCCCAAGGTGGTAGGAAACATTTGCAATTCACCATCTGAGCTGTGTCTCCAACCCAAGTATTGTATTTAATATGGTTCTATGTCAAGGGCTTCCCAACTTGATGAATCCTTGTGCCTTTGAAAGATAATTTCTGGACCCATATAGAGTGTTGGTGGGCGGGCCGGCGGCTGCATCGGCAAGGTTCCAGGGTTCCAAAAGCTGGGAATCAGGTGGAGAGACCATGCAACACGTGGAGTCCGGTTTTCCAAAGCTTTATTGTTCATGACATGGTTAATGGATGTAAGTGGTACGTGCTTCCCCCGCCAAAGGCCAGGGGAGTCTCATTTTATAGGGAAGGAAAAAGGGGAGGGAATAACTTAATTAGCTACGCCCCTGGCCTTTTGATAATTCATTAATATTTAAATCTCTGGAAGTAGAGACTTGTTAATCACGCCCTCTACCTGTGTCCTACGTGACTGAAGGTAACAGGTTAAATGGAGTTACCTCATCCAAGGCCCAACATCCCACCCTCTTTTCTTTCATATAAACAGGGGTGGCTCTGTATCGTATGTAGTCTGCAAGGTACAGTTTAATGAGAGATGTGGACCCTGTGGAGTAGTCTGGAATCTGGGAGCATGGGGAGATCAAACCCAGTGCTGTATCAAGGGGGCCTAGGAACAGAGCTGAATATCCTACCATCCCTTAAAGGGTCTCCGGGGTTCAAAGCTCGTTCAACCAGGCTATGTCCAAACCATCTCTTCACGGCCCAACATTTCAGTCCTTTTTAGTGAAAATTTTGGATGAGGTGGTCAAAAGAAAACACTATGTAGGCCAGAGGGTATAGCATAACTAAGTCAAGGGTAATGGGAATTGAGGGTAGGGTTTGGAAGGCAGGGAATCATTGAAATAATTAAATACAGGTTAATTATTTCAGTTTGAGGGTAATGACATCTGATTAATCTAAATAGACATTATGTCTTCCTCACTAACATGTAACTTTAGCTATGTGACTTTGGCAAAAGAGTTAATTTGTAGCTGGAAGGTCTGGATCTGTCTTCTGTAGTGAGCATCTCTGGGTTCTGGTGTGCATCTATGGAGCCTGGTGTGGGTCTCTGGATCTCAGCATGTTCTGGGGTCTTCAGTCAGATGAGATGGCTGGAAGAAGGCAGCTTGGCAGGTTCCAGGAGGTGGTGCCGTCTCTGGATCTCAGCATGTCTCTGGAGTCTGCAGTCAGATGAGGTGGCTGGGAGAAAGCAGCTTGGCATCTCAGGCAGGTTCCAGAGGATGGCTGGACTCTGTTGGATCTGTGGGTATACCTGTAGGATTATCACAGTATGGAAGCAGCATCTCCAGTGGGGAGATGTCTGTAGGCTGGATACTGAGCATTAAATTGCTTGGGACAAGCATCTTATGGCCTGTCGTTAAGATCCTGGAAAAGCAAAGGTGTTTGAGGAAAGTTTAGTCTTGGAAGGTATCTTTGAGTCTGTTTTTGGATGGCTGAGGGAGAAAAACAATGTTAATTTTGTATCTGGGATTGGCAGCAACAGTTTGCCTGTAAAAGAAATTAGTTGTTAATTAAGACTCAAGAAATGGTGATCAGCACGTTGACTTAACTGTGGAAGGAAATTAGATGGCTTTTAAACCTTGAAGAAATTATAAAGGTTGAAAAAATAATGTTGGACATCTATCACGAGTATTAGAGAGAAAAGGCAGCATTAAAATAGAAAAAAATAACAAAATTTTGGTTGAAAAAACACAAGCATTGTTGTTCTAGGTGTTCCTGTTAGGAAGAAAAGGAAACGTTTAAATTTTTTGGTTGAAAAACAGGAAAGTTTGTTGTAGGTCCTCCTGTTGGGGAGAAGCAGTAATGGCGGGTTTAGAAGCAGTGGGGGGAGGGGACAAGCTCTGCCATGTGGAGTCTGGGTGCTCTGGCAGAGAGGTTCTGTATTCCTGCTTTTCTTTTTCTAGCTGGTAAATTTTAAATGTAGAGAAGAGGAAAGGCCAACTTTGAAGAAAAGTTTAAGGCAAGCAAGAAGCATTGGGGAGGGCTAAAAGTCAGAAAGAGTGAGAGTCTGTGTCTATGGGAAAGACACGTGGAAGTTGGATTGGAGTCAGGCAGCTTTGAGAGAAACTGGCAAGCAGCAGTGGGGCAAGGGGTGCAGGCAGGATTTTAGATCTGCTGCTTCAGGCAAGCTGGCTGAGCTAAGTAGCTTTAGTCAGCTGCAAATGACTGAGGGGAAGTATAGGCTGGCTAAGGAACACTGGGCTGGGTAGCAAGCAGGGTTCCGCCCTGTTGCTTCAGGCAAGCAAGCTAAGCCAAATAGCTGTAGCCTGTCGCATATGACGGGGGAGTAGGGAAAGAAGCTACCTGGCAGGGCGCTAGGGGCTAGAGTTTGGAGTTGGTGATTTTGAGAGAGAGAGAGAGAGAGAGAGAGAGAGAGAGAGAGAGAGAGAGAGAGAGAATGGTCTCAGCCGCGAGAAAGAGTCTCTCAGCCAAGGGAGTCTTAGAAAGAGGGTTACAGCAGGTGCTGTGGCTAGAAGGACAGCTATTAGCTGTGGAGGAATCCCCTCTGTGGAGCTGGGGGGATGGGAAGAGTGGGGGGCTAAGAAGCCGCTGCCATCTTGTCCTTGAGCTGGAGAACACGTGGGGAGAGAGACCTAGTTCTTTTGTATTAGGCAGGGGTTAGGCTATAGCTAAGAATCAGAAAGAGAGAGGGGGTAGGGTGGACAGAGAGAGATGTTATTCACGGTTTTTGCAGACAGCAGCGGGGGCTCTTGTGGAGCTGGCTCTGCACACGTTGTCCACCACCTGTGGGAAACAATGTAGGCCCGTGCCTGGGTGCACGAGTGTGGATCTCTGTCGCTGGTCTGCTGGTCTGCACCGTCCTTTGTCAGAGATAGGGCTATTGTAGAGGAGCAGGGGCTAAGCAGGGCACTCACAGTGCACAAAGCAGACTCTGCAGTAGGAGTCTCTCGGTGGGAAATCTCCGTTTTGGGCCCAAGCCTTGGGCGACAGGTGGGCGAGGCAAAACGGGAGAATGTGGGGGTTGCATGGGCAGCAGATCCATACGAGATTGGCCTCCATCTGGGTTCTTAGAACTCTGGCAGAATGGAGGCGGGGAGCGCGCGGGGCGCACTGAGAGAGGACCAAGAGACTTCACATCTCACAGGAAGTATACTTGCTTAGCAGATTCAGCCAGGATTTTTCTTATAGACGCATAGGTGGTCGTGCCTCACGTTGGGCGCCATCTGTGGGGAAGAAATCTCGCAGGCGAGGGGGGGGGGGAAGGGAGTCCGGCGACAGAGTCTCAGGGCAGTCTGGCATCAGGGCTTCCCGCGACGCCAGCGGAAGATCCCACATTCATACGGCTGTTGGTGGGCGGGCCGGCGGCTGCATCGGCAAGGTTCTAGGGTTCCAAAAGCTGGGAATCAGGCGGAGAGACCATGGACACGTGGAGTCTGGTTTTCCAAAGCTTTTATTGTTCATGGCATGGTGAATGGGTGCAACTGGTACGCGCTTCCCCCCCCCCCCCCAAAGCCAGGGGAGACCAGTCTTATACAGAAGGGAAGAAGGGGAGGAAATAACTTAATTAGCTACACCCCTGGCCTTTTGATAATTCATTAATATTTAAATCTCTGGAGGTGGAGACTTGTTACTCACACCCTCTACCTGTCCTACGTGACTGAAGGTAACAGGTTAAATGGAGTTACCTCGTCCAAGGCCCAACAAGAGTCCTGTAAGCCAGTGCTACCATGGTTTTGTTCTCTGAACAATAAAACCTCCCTAGCTTTAGCTAATACAATTAAGCCTTTGTGATCTTCATAGTCTTCTCTAAGTTTTCTTTATACCAGAGCCAGTGGTAAAGAACATGGCTACAGACCTTCACTAAAAACTTTATTGTTCCAAAGATTTTCTAAGTGTGGTGGTCATTGTCGACAATCTACATTTTCTTTAGGGTGGAGACTGAATCATGATGTGCTCCACCAACAATGACAGAAATACATCAAACATTAATATTGTGAATGCAAGAGACACCGTCAGGTGGGGGACAGGAAGCACCCCTAATGTTTTCAAATAACTCATAGATTCAGAGGGATGTGAGGGCAGGAAGCAGAGCAGTACTTCATAACAGCATACTGTCCTCAGGACACAGAGTCTTCATGGCCATGCCACACCAATCCTACCCCTGTGGCTGTGGTAACCCATGGGCTGCATTCCATAAGTTTTAAGTCTTTTATCCTTCCTCCTTCATGGTTCTTGGCAAGTCACTTCACACAAGCTGTGAAACTGGAGAATCTCCAGTTGTTTGCCTTTGGAAGAGCAAATGACTAATCCAATTAGAGAGGAACTGTCCTCACCTCTAACCTACATTATCTTCAGCAACACTTGTGAATAATATGGGAACCACTTCAACACAGATCAGAAGAGATAGTATGATGTTATTGGTGTTTACTCTGTCAGGGTAGCATCATGATAGCATCACAGTATACCATGTTGGATTATCCACAACATATGGACAGCTGAGAACCAGGCAAATGTTAAGAAACTCAAAATGTTAAAAGATATAGGGGATCCACTTGGTTTTACCCCCTCCTCCCAGCCTGAGCTCTTAAGTTCTTTTGGAGGACACCAAGTGATGCTACAATTTTACTGCCAATAGGTGGCCAACTCCTTCTGCTTCAGCAGGTACTGCACTCTTTCCTCCAGTCTGTTATGCTCTTGTTCAGTCATTAATTGTGCTTTGATGGAGGATCATAAGCATGTGTGTGTGTGTGTGTGTGTGTGTGTGTGTGTGTGTGTGTGTGTTAAAGTGTGATTGCACAGATACATGTACACTTGTGGACATACACAACTACATGTATGAACACATAAAAGCACAGTGCATTACAATCATGTGTTCAGTTTCCCATTAATGCTAATGCAAGTGGCTATAACTTGTACTACTGTAGAAAAGAAAGTTAACTTTTGTCGGATGGAGAAAGATCACAGTGTGCAGAGAGATAAAGAACTCTGGCAAAGTGCACAGACAAGGTGACGCTTGGAAGTCCTTGTCCTTGTAGCAAAGCCCACTTAGTAAGTTCTCCAGGCTGTATAGTAAAGGCTTGGTTCCCCAGAAAGACCCAGCCCCTTGCTCTCACACACTGCTTCCCTCTGGCTTTAAGAGAAACAGTTTTCTCCAAAAGGAGCTCTCTTAACCACAGAGCAATGAGGTCAGGAAACTAGAAAATCTTCATAAACAGGAGGCAAAGTAAAATTTTAATCCCTGTAAGGTGATTTTATCAGGGATTTGATTGGCTAACAGAAGGCTGATGATCTCATGGCCAAATGATGTATGATTTCATACCGAAATATATTTCATGGAAGGGCTGTACCACACTGTACATTTTCTTTCTTTAACTGATGAACATTTAGATAGTCTCAATTTGGGGCTGCTCTGAGGAATGTTGCTAAAACCCAAATGTCCCCTAGTTTCTCTGTGGACATCCACTTCTCATTCTGGAATCACTGGGTCACCTGGAGACTACAGTTCAACTTTCTAAGGAATGGTACATGACTTCTGGCAGGGCTCTATCATGAACTGCCAACAGCAATATCTGAAGGGTCCTCATCTCCCCCAAATTTCCATGAAGTCAATTTTAACACAGTGTGAACATGTTTGGGATAAAAGGAGCTACTGAGTGCTGCAGACACAGAGCTGTAGTGTATCAGGAGCCTAAGGGCTGCACTGCACTGAGACAGACCTATTCTCACACCTCACCATGGCTATGTGAATTCCGCTTGTGTTGGAAGCACCTGCAAGCACAGGGCTACTCTAATCTCTCAAAGAACAAAATCCAGGCCAAGTTCTAAAGACAAGGAGAACTGATTCAGTGTTAGGCAAAGGTGGAAAGAAAATGCTAGCTGGCATTGGGGATGAGAAGAAAACAGGCTGTAGGGGAGAAACAGTGAACCCCTGACCATCCAGTGAGCTGTTACCATTTACCCAGGATAGAGAAGGGACACAACTTCCCAGCTACCCTTTCTGCCTCCCAAGGACCTTGATTTGCCACAGCAGCCTCCTCCTAACCTTTGTGTACCCCATTCCTTTGGTTTCCTCCAAAAGATTTTATTGTAAATGAACATATTTCGCCTCTACAAACTCCTGAGTACTTTTATATTTACAATTACAGGTTTTGTTTGTTCCAGGGTGGACATGTAAAAAGTTGGGTGGCTTCATGCAATGTTTGATACAGAGTGGTAAAAACCTGAGTGGCCATACTCACCTAAGGTGGGTACAATCATTGTTAAAGATGTTCCTCTCATGAGCAAGTGAACATAAACATGTGCAGAAAACCACAAACATGTGTATGAGAAAATACATAGAAACACAGACAGACAG
The DNA here is from genome assembly GCF_011762505.2 of Arvicanthis niloticus. Taxonomy (NCBI): domain Eukaryota; kingdom Metazoa; phylum Chordata; class Mammalia; order Rodentia; family Muridae; genus Arvicanthis; species Arvicanthis niloticus. The sequence continues at coordinate 1,585,045 of NC_047659.1, forward strand.
ACAGACACATACACACACATTCAAACATACAGAAGCAACCACAACCCAAAGAGCTCTTACAGGCATCCACACCTACACATATACTTATCATGAGGACACAGATGCTCGCCCATACCTGGGAAAGAACATATATGTGAATGCATGTGTGCTCATACACACATACAATATTGTACAAAGACCTTCACACATGGCCATATGTGCACACACAGATACACACATTCACAAAAACACATAGAGAGAGGCTCCCATCTATACTCATATACCCACATGAACACCACTGGTAATGCACTAAGATCAAGAATTGAAAAATGCGACCTCATAAAATTGCAAAACTTCTGTAAGCCAAAGGAGACTGTTAATAGGGAAAAAATTGCAACCAGCAAATTGGGAAAACATCTTTACTAACTCTGCATTTGAAAGAGGGCTAATAATACAATATATATAAAAAACTCAAGAAGATGGAATTGAGAATCAAATAACCATATTAATAAATGGGATACAGAGTTAAAGAAAGAATTCTCAACTGAGGAATACCAGATGGCTGAGAAGCACCTAAAGAAATGTTCAACATCCACTACTGGGCATATACACAAAAGATGCTCCAACATATAAGAAAGACACAGGCTCTACTATGTTCATAGCAGCCTTATTTATAAAAGCCAGAATCTGGAAAGAACCCAGATTCCTTTCAATAGATGAATGGATACAGAAAATGTGGTACATTTACACAATGGAGTACTACTCAGCTATTAAAAACAATGACTTCATGAAATTCTTAGGCAAATGGATGGAACTAGAAAATGTCATCCTGAGAGATGTAACCCAATCACAAAGAATCACATGTGGTATTCACTCACTGATCAACACATATTATCCCCAAAGCTGGAAAAACCCAAGATTTAATTGGCATACAAGATGAAGTTCAAGAAGAAGGAAGACCAAAATGTGGATACTTTGGTCCTTCTTAGAAAAGGGGACAAAATACCCATGGGAGGAGATACAGAGAAAAACTGTGGAACAGAGACTGAAGAAAAGGCCATCCAGAGACTGCCCCACCTGGAGATTCATCCCACATACAGTTACCCAACCCAGACACTATTATTGATGCTAAGATAGGGGATATAACTGTGAACAACACCCTGCCTCCTGCAGACTTTCTCTGCTGAACTAACTCTATGCCTAGCTACAAAAGGAAGGTCTTAGGTCTTCACCACATCTGGCTGGACTGTAGCTTCCCCTCCAGTTTAATGGAGCAGGGACCTTGAATGAGTCCTATTGTTTCTGACCATCCACTTAAGTGGAACTTAGGTCCTTTCTGATTATGGGCAGTGTGCTCTTTTCTGCATGGCTGATGGTCAATGTGATCTTGCTGGTGCTGCAGGTGCACTAAGGGTCTTGGTCCTATGGTCCTTCACCCCTGCATCACTCATATTTGTGCTCTAAGTGTGACTGTGTGGCATGGCAGTAAACAAGACACTGGGCAAGTGTCAGTCAGTCCAGAGGTGCTGGCTGCCTAGCAGCAAACCCAAAGTCTACAGGAACTGCTGCCTGACCCAGGCAATCATTTATGTGAAGCCTCTTCCTTCATGCTCTTTTTTGTGCTGGTCTACACATGATAGGTACTGGAGTGCCAGCTGTCTTGAACACATCTCTTCTTCCACTCAAGCCACATTACCCTGTGCTTGGGGAAGTGCTGGCAGTGCTGGTTATGGATGCCTTCTGCTTGGATTTCTTCTGGCTCCAGTTTGCTGGCTTTGGGAAGTTCATGCAGAACTACCCGGAAACTTGGTGCTTCATCCAGATGGTCCACAAGAATTAATGGGAAGCTTATTTGGATTAAGACTATATTTTCATCAAATCTACCTTCATTAGTATCCTGAAAGAGAAAAAGAGAATGGGACCCTAGGGATCTATTCCAGGACTTACCAGCTGGGCTCATAGCAACACTACAGAAGCCCACAAACATGACAAAGGTGAGGTCACACAGGGTCATAAGAGCATCCTGCTCCTTTTGTAGAGTACTTCCTAGGGTCTTATCATACCCATACACCCACAGGATTGTTATAACCAGAGTCACAGGCAAGAAATAAAGAAAGACTTTCTATAATTCAATGAAAACACAGATGCAGCATACCACAACTTTTGGGACACAAGAAAAGCAGTGTTAAGGGGAAAAATCACAGTGCAGAGTGCTTTCATAAGGAATCTGAGGTTATCTTAGCCTAGCAACTTAACAACACACCTGAGGTCTCTAGGACAAAAAGAGGCAAACCTATCTAAGAGGAGTAGACAGCAGGGAATACTCAAACTCTGGGCTGAAAACAACCACACAGAAACAAAGAGCTAGATACAAAGTGTCAACAAGAGCAAGAGCTGGTTCTTTGAGAAAATAAACAGGATAGATTAACCCTTAGCCAAACTAAGTGAAGGGCACTGAGACAGTACCCAAATTAACAAAATCTGAAATGAAAATGGAGACATAACAACAAAAACAGGAAATTTAAAATTCATCATGTCTTCCTAGAAAAGCTTATACTCAACAAATCTGGAAAATCTAGATGAAATGGATGATTTTATACACAGATACCACATACCCAAATCAAATCAAGATAAGGTAAACTATCTAAACAATCCCATGTCCCCTATAGGAGTAGAAAGAATCATTAAAAACCTCCCAATGAAAAATTCCCAGCACAAATGAGGCCATTGGTTCTCTAATCTGGAATGAGTCTGCACAAATCATCTTTGAGGCTTTGAAGACAGGTGATTTTGGTTCTAACCATAGCACTTCAGGATACTTCCAAACCTTTTCATCTATAGGCCCATGAAACAAAGTTACTGCAAAGGGTGTGGAACCACACATTGTAGGCCCATGGAATCACAGTGTATTAGACTTGTCCAAGCTATTGGACCCTGTATAGTCAGGTTGGTCTACTTGTTTAAGAGCTGTGGTGGCTACAAGGATTCTAGTGAAAGAAGCAGAGAAGTTAACTCTGGGTTAGCATCTTATACTTACATTCACCCCATGCAGTTGAGACTCTTCTCAAAGGAACACCAAAACCCTGGCTGTTTAATGCACATGTGAAACAGTAGCAGGTCCTATTTCGGAACCATCCTGGAGTCTGGTTTGAAAACCCCGCTGGCATCAATCTTGCCAGATGATGACCCACAGATGCTCATCAGTAACTGTAAGAGGAAACAAACATGATGAAAGAGATCGGTTTAGAACTCATGGAAACCCCCAGATATCATGTAAGAGTCTGATGCATCCCTCAGGATGGGTGGGAAAGCTTCATTAAACATGGAACCAGGTACACAGGGGCTTCAGTATTTATTACAACAGAAACGATTTGGACCTAAGACTTATAGCCAAAATATATGGTGAAAAAGAAGACCTGTTATCAAGTATCAGGATGCCACTATGCTTTAGTTACTGCATATGTGGATGTTATGATCTATAGGAAAGAGGGCTTATCACAGCTGGTGGGAAGGACATTCCCTTTCCCTGCATTGCAAAATGGTCTCTTAACCCAGTCTAGACCTTGGTTCACAGTGACAGAGCCTGAGAAGCAGCTTGTCAGTCCTGTTTCATGTCAGTGTTGCTAGGGTTCTTTCCTGGAGCTTCTATTCAGGAGCTGACTGGATGAACAGGGTTGTGTGAAGAAAGGCTTCTCTCTGCCTGAGGGTTAGGGTCAAAGATGTTAGGCTTCAAGAAAAAAATTTCTACAAATCTCTCAACCTAGTCTGCAGGAGAAGCTGCTCACTAAGCGTTTTTAGTCCCTAAGGGATGAATAGCACAGTCCTGGGTCTCACTTGAAACTTTAGCTTTTTTACATTCAATGGATCCTCCAGCATTGAGGTCTGCTTACTGTTTCCTGCTCACTTATGATTTCTGGTGTGTCTGTGGTGAGGGGGATATGCATGTCTGTGCCAATATGTATATTGATGGGTATGCTGAGAGGCCAGTTAATTACATGTGGTTTTGCAGTCTTTCTGCAAATTAAGCCCAGATCTCTCACTGAATCTTAACTTCCTGCTTTTGGTAAGCTATCTGACAAGCATCTTTGAATCATCTGTCACCTCCCAGCAGAGCTCCTGGTATTATTTGGTCTCAAGTCACTGCTACAAGGGTAAGCTACTCATAGAGAGGAAGAACATGGTGGCTCTCTCCACATTTTTACAGATTTTATTGTTTTCAGTTTGTTGATATTGATGTAAAAAACTACTTTATTAACATGAACGAAGCCAATGCTGTCTGTTCCAGGTTCAGACACACAACTTGGCCCACTGTGCTTTCTCATGAATTTCTTGTCATTAGGCTTAAATCCCTAGGGAGAGGGAGGAGGGTGTTGGTGACCCAGGATGGGTTTTATCCTACAAACCGTAGGCTCCACAGTAAAGCACTAGGTGAGTTTTCCAACCCACTATACTTATCAAACAAATGGAACCCATATTGCCAAAACTTAAAAGTGAATAATTTCATTTTTAGCCCAGCCCACCCTTCCCAAATCTTACCATGTGACCTCAGAATCCCCTTTCCAGCCCTTCCCTCATTCATTACAAATTCCTATCCCTGGGTTAGTTGGCCCACCCATTTGCGGAACAACCAGGAAGCAAACATGGTACTCATGGAACCAGAACAGGATATGGGGCACAAAGAGGTGCTCAACAACAGCTGCACATATGAGACAAAAGTTGTTTCGAAGGATTTGATGTCCTATTTAAATGACACTTGGGAACCTGAACACCAGTCTCTCATTCTCAAAAGGGAGTATGAGGCACTTAGAGAGAAGAGGGCAAGATTCCAGGAACCCCAGTGGCACATAGGATGGTTCCCTAGTCTGGTGGGAAAGCAGTGGGTTTGGTTGACTGACCACTGAGGCCATCTCACCTGGGTTCTTATAACTGGCCATCTGTTGATCTTCAGAATCCAGTGGCCCCAGATACCAAGCTTCTTCCAGAATCTCCAAGTCTGGGTCCTTCCATGACCCAGAGACTTTCACACAGCACTCTTCCTCTCAATGCCTACCATATGGTGGCAGCAAGAGGAGCATCTGCATCTCCAACACTCAGGTCATGGGGACAGGCACCCTGGCTGGTAGTGACATTCCTGGCTGTTTCTGTAAGGGCCTCTCCCTCTGCTCTACCTCCCAGGCTGCCAATGCTACCCTATCACTCTAGGCAGAGGAGCTCCTGGTCCTGTGACCACCACCCCTTCCAGCTTTATGGAATGAAGAGGTGTCTAAGGATGCCACTTCCAAAATTATCTAGGACCAAGATCATTCCTCCTGCTCTATGGTGCCTCACTCAGAGAGGCTCTGGTCCAGCCTTCTCCCAGGACAGAAAGAAAGGCACCCCATTTATTGTTTTGTAATTAGAGTCTTTTATAATAAAAAGTTTTAAAGTATACTTATTATAAAAATAAAAAGTTAGACTTCTTTGCCTATCCTGTACTGAGATAACACCCTGGAAATTCATGGTGTGTCTTATTGGCTTCACCATGAGGATTCATGAAACCTTCAGTGCATCCCTCACCTGACATTGTTTTGCTGAGTATTTCATGGACACGACTTTGCTTCAGGACACTTCCCCCTCACAGTTTTGTAGAGTGCTGCATTTCAGAGAAATCATTGCATGCTAATTCCCTAGCTTGCTTTGAATGTCATTAGAAATGTTTTAATATCACATGAACTGTAATGTGTTGTAAAGTTCATGGATAATAAACATGACTAACTGTCTTTTTAATGGTGCTACCAGGGTCTTCTGAGAGGGAGCCAAGGTAGGTTTAGAGAGCAGAATATGTTTCTACTTGAAGCTTCCTGGAGGATGTTCTTAAAACCCTCTTTCTTAGGATCTTGAATTGTGTGGACCAGCCCATCTGTATAGAGCTTATTAATTCTTGTAGGATCAGCAAGTATCTGCATCGGAAAAGTTCCTGAAACAGAAATAAGTACAGGCCTGACCAGCAGAACCTGGGTTTTTTCTAAGAGCCTACTACACAGCTTAGGTCCAACTCCCTTCTCAAGTGTCAGGAAATGTGCTGAAACATAGCAATCTTTGGATTGATGTGTTTGTCTCTGTGCGTTTCTATGTGTGTCTCTCTGTGTGTGTCTGTGTGTTTCTGTGTGCTTTTGTGCATGTGTGTTAGCAGTTGTATGTTGTGTATTTCTGTATTGGTAGGTGCTTGTTTTAGGTGTTTGTAGTATGGTTTCTTGTACATACAAGTGTGTATTTAGGTATGTCTCTGTGTGTGCATGTGTGTGTGTGCATGTACAAAGGCATGAACTGGTTTGTTTCTGAACATATGTGTACATATTCATATGTATCTATACATATATACACTTGGTCAGCAAACATCTTAAATGATAATACAGTCCAGCTTTAATGAGAAAGTACTCTATCAGTTCACTTTGCATCACAGAAACATCAAATACAGTAGCAGGTCATCATGCCTCTCCACCTAACTCAACAGAACAAAAGGAGACAGATAATGGTGTAAAGTCAGATATTCAACAGTTGGTAGAGAAAAACTATTCATCACTATTGAAACTGGTTGTAGAGCAAATCTATTTATCTATATTGAAATCATTTGTAGGAAAATAAAAGACTGTGTTACATAGAGGTAAGTAGGAGGCTGCCATGTCAAATCCATGAGCCTGAGAGTCAACAATGCTGGCTAAGGGTCCGTGTCCCATCTCTGCTCTTCTCTATTAGCAGTGGTATCACGTCTTTCTTCATTAATATCCCTTTTACAGTTCAATACTTTCCCTTGGGAAGATTTGTATACTGCACATTCTTGCTGATTATAGTGTCTCTTCAGTGAGCATGGATTCTAGGAGATGGATTCTCTGGGGATTTGCAGATGGAGGGGTTCACAAGAGGAACCTAGGCAGGTTCCTGTACTCTAGATATAATAACAGCCTTCACTTGAATGGTTGCTAGGCTCCCTAGAAGACCTCTCTACAGTGCTCTTTTCAGACATTGTTATGCAGTTATTTTTCAATATAATATATATGGACTATTGGAGAAATGTGGTGTTTTATTTTAGCTCCAGAACAGTGTGTAGTTCACAATTAACTTGTAAGCGGTTTATTAAATCTGAGAAAAAATTTTAGGCCCAGATGCTCTGTGGCACTGCTTCTTTGGGGATACAAGGAAAGACCTTAGCTCAAAGGTCATACTGGATTGTCCTGCTGAATAAGCCTGGTGTTTGCTGGATAGCTGACATGACAGGTCCTCACCAGGCTTTTATGTCTTGCTCCCCTATGTCTGAAATATTCCAACAGAAACTCAAACAGGGCACAGAATAGGTCAAGGTATCTCGCAGACACAATTCTTCATCAGAAGCACTGATTGTGCAAAGCAAGTAAACCACCATTGCATCTCATCCCTATAACCATGGAAATCATGGGCTGAATTTTCTTCCTTTCTTTGGGTAACTATGTATCATAAAGGCCTTTATTTTGTCTAGCCTCTGGTTCAGCAAGAGTGCATGTTTGGAAGGCTTCAGAGAAGTGCTGAGGGTCATTAAGATCTGCTGGTCATCCTGGAGGGGCCTGAGAATGCAAATTTTGCTTGTCCTCATGGGTCATCCTGAATAATTTCATGGAGATAAGTCAAGCGAATTTTAAGGACTTTGAGGTATTGTCTGTAATATGACTCCTGCTTTGCTTTGCAAGGACTTGTCCAACAGCACCCCACCCCAATTGGGGCATAGCTACATTCATCTTGAAGACATTATTACCATTAGTCACAGTCTTTGCACTATATTTCTAAGGCCATCAACAGACTGTAGGTCTCTGTTGCAAAATCTACAGCACGAGAATGCTGCTTAGCTTAAGAACTGTGTTTTGGTTTTGGTTACTTTTGATTTCCTTGAGTATATGATTTTCTTTCTTTTCATTTGAAGTTTTGTCATTTATTTGTTTTTGTTACTATAATTAATTTGCTGTTTTGTTAAGGCTATGTACTACATACTTTGACTTTCCTACTTTAAGCTTGTACTGAATAAAATTAATGTATTCTTATGAATAAAAACATAGTCTCTAATTTTTATCTCATAAGAACCTTCTGTATTCATGTGTGGTTCACAGTCTTGTAACACAAGAAGTACCAGGTAGGAATGGACCTCTTCAAGTGTAATGTGGCTTAGTCTTCATTATTTGTTCCCAGTCACAGCTACACAGAGAATTGTGCTTTTGGTGTGGATAGTGTGTCAAAATCTGTGGACCTAACTTCATGATGAAAAACATATCCATGCTGTATCTTTGTGGTCATAAATTCAGCTATGTTAAAATGCACTACTCCATGGATGCTCATGATGAACAAACAGAGGAGAAACACAAGAGTGTTTCTCTAATACATCCCAAGAAATAAAATTCACTAAGGGAATATCAAAGAAATTAGTAACCACAGAGCTGTGTGCCTTTTATTTCCTTGAATGGTAGCATCACTTATAACTGCAAAGCAGAGATCATGAATTCCAAGATCATTTGGCAGATATTAGGATTTTTGTTTGTTTGTTTGTTTTGTTTTGGTGGTGGTGTTGTTCTACTGATGATGAATTTTGTTCTCTTGGCCTGGAAAATGTATTTGATGATATTTTTTTAATTTGGTTAGGGTGTTGTTTCTGTTTTTGCATTATTTCATTTATGTGTATGGGTGTTTTTCTTGCTGTATGTCTGTACACTACATGCATACAATTCTCTCGAGGGCAGAAGAGGTCAATGGATTACACCTGGAGCAGAAGTGATGGAGGATTTTTTTAAATTTTTATCTTATGTGCATTGGTGTTTTGCCTGCATGTATGTCTGTGAAAGTGCCAGATCATGTAGTTATAGATGGTTGTGGAGTTGGCATGTGTTGTATAAGTTGGCATGTGGAGGCTGGGAATTGAACCTGGGTCCTCTGGAAGAACAGTCAGTGCTCTTACCTGCTGAGCTATCTCTCCAGCACCAGAGATGGAGGATTCTTAATGCCACTCTTTAGATCTTCTAAGAAACAAAGTCTCAAATGGATAAGCCATCTATCCAGCACCTGCCTGGACTTTTGTCTTTCCTTGTGTGATGTATCAGCTGCACTGGATCACACCCAACCAAAGACAGAAGATTCTTGAGACCTCTAGGGTCACATACTTGGGGTAGGCATGCTCAGTGTTTAAACTCTGAGGCCTGCATGTAGAGCATTAGAGTGGGTTCCTGATCATGCCTCAGGATCTCTTTTTGTCAGGGTTGGAGCAGATCTCTCCTGTCTCATCCTGCATGACAATGCAGATTAGGCTTTATTAGATGAATTGCAGAATTGAAAACTGATGAAACCTTCTCTCCTGTAGAAGTTCAATTATAGGTTTAGCTAATGTCTGGTGAAAGAAGGCATGTTTTATTTAACTGGTACTTTGGTTTCTCAGTTGGGGGCACACAGTCAACAATCACCCTTACTGACATGGGTTCTTTTCCTTAGTGATGTCCCTCAGCATGGTACCATGCAGACATATGGCTGGGCATCTCTTCTGGGCCACTCTGGCCTTCCACCCACAATCTCTAGGCAGTGGCTGTCTGTCAGCATGCACCAACAACTCGCTGCAGGTCACCACCTGTCTATAAACTGTTATCCTTTAAGATGCATGGCATTACCACACAGTTCTTGCTGGACTGTTTGCCTGTCCTGCACCAAAAGGTTTTTGAGACCAGACATTTCATTTGACTTTGTATTTGCTGTGTCTCCCATCATTGTTCAGTTTGGTTAAGAAATTAACAGTGAACACCTATATATTTATGCATCACTGTCTGCCAGCTTGAGCCACCAGACTTAAAATACACTCTAAACTTAGAGTAAACTGTTTCTTATACTTTAGTACAATGCATGCTACTCTATTCCTAGGTACCTCATGCCAAACCACTCACTTTATAGTATTGGTTAAAGTCAGCAAATGGCATGGAGTAATATATCCTGAAGACAGACTGTAAGCATCTCACAGGCAGGCTTGAACTCTCATTCTCTTTCTCCTCTTTAATGCCTATGTAATAATCAGCCTTCTAAGAACTTGTTGAATGGCATAGATTTTACCCAGAAGTCTTTCAGTGGCAATGGTCAATACACAACTCAACACAAGCAATCAGTCAAACAAAAAAGAGGAAGGTATTAACTATGTAACTGAGTGAGAAGTGACCTGGCTTCCAGTGCTTAAGCTATTGTCAGCAGGATTTCTCACTGCCCTTCTTTGTTTCTTGTTTGGCTTTTCTGTGTTTGCTTTCTTGTGTTCACGGGAAGACATCTTTTGTCTTACATGGGTAGTGTTCTAACTTAGCAAACATGTTAAGGGTATCACTTTATTCTCTTCCACTGGGGATGATATCAGAAGAGGACTGTAACTTATCAACTAGATTTGGCTTCCATCCCTAAGCAACTCAGTGTGATCACATGAGTTAACTCTTGATGGCCAGGCTTGTGTCATTTGCTTGTTTCTATAACCAGAGGATGGCTGTTACATGGTACAATCAAAACAGATTTGTGTATCTAACATTCCAAATCAGCACTTAGAACCACAAATATTTTGTGTGGTAGGGCTTTTTAAAATCTGTGGATTTTAATATGTAACATACAAATGTAATAATTTATATAATCAAAATAAGAGACCTTGAAGATAAAATAAAAGTTTAAACAGGAAGCTCATACAGGCTTTGCTTACACTTTATATAAATATGCTTACCCTGAAGATAATTTAATATACATATTATGACTTACTGTCAGATGTGGTGGTACACGCTTTTAATCCCAGCACTTGGGAGGCAGAGACAAGTGGATCTCTGAGTTGGGGGTTTGCTATCCATAGCAAGTTCCAAGTCACCAAGGACTATATACTGAGAAGCTACTATAGAAATGTACAATTAGAATATATTTACTATGCCTGACATTTCTGTGCAAACCCTCATGTGAGGTCCACTTGTGTTTCCATGAAGAGACTCCCGTTTTGCACTTTGGAGCATTTTAACACTGTGAGTTTTCACGTGAGGGATGCTCAACCTATAGTCTCCTCCAGAATGTTCCAAGATAGGGAACTCTGGAATTCCCAGAGCACCTTAGTAAGAAAATACACAATACTGCTCTCAGGGAAAAAGCTGACCTTTAGAACTTGGATACATTCTAAGTATTATAATCTACTCCTGAAAATAACTTTCCACTCAATAAGGCATCACAGGTGGTCCAAAATCCCAAAGTATTTGGAATATTTTCCAAGAACCTACCTGTTTTGTGCCTAACTTGTTTTTTTTCCCCCGTTGGACAAGGTACAGATTGGAGGTATAACCTTCTAGAAGTGAATTAAAACTCATTAAAAATGATGGAGACTATTATGTCCTGTTTGTCATGCATGAGATGTGCAAAGCCAAGACTGGATCAGGCTCCATGAAGTTCTTAAGGAACAATTTTCTTGGTATAGGAAAATTTTTAACAAGTTCCTCTCCACAGGGTTGGCTGAGAAAGTGGACTTGTCAGTGACTGAACACAACTTAATACCCATCAGAAATAGGTGAGTAGCCACTTTTACCAACAGGGCTTGTCCAAAGGACACTCTGGCAGGGCAGCCTTTTGTGCCTTGAAGTAACTATTGGGATTCAGCTTCATGACTGTATCTTTTCTCTTTCCTACCTTCAGGAATGTTTCAGCATACAAAGCAGATCATTTTTGTTACAGATTCCATCATTAACGTGGAAGCCTAGGAAACATTATCTTCCTGAAGTTCTCTATCAACTTCTTCAAGCCTTGATAATAGAATCAATGCCAAAACTGAAAAATGCATTCCTAATTCCATTTATCTTTAAGGGGAACAGGCTTTTGTCTAATTGAGAACTTGGAGTAAAATCTTCCTGTAGAAAAGAGAAACAGGCAATCCTATATGTTTCATTTAAGTAACAGGTCACTCATTGAATGAATAATTGACATTAGTGAACTGGTTGAAGGCTAGTTAAATGTGTAGCTTACTCACTATTTGAATTTTAATTGTGTTTTTCTATTCTAGTTCTCAACTGAGTAAGTACTTTACATTGTTCCATCAAACAAAAGTATTGTTTTTGGACAATGGTGGTGTATGCCTTTAGTCCCAGCACTTGAGAGAGAGACACAGACATATCTCTGAAGCTGAAGCCAGCCTGGTCTACAGAGCAAGGTCCAGGATAGCCAGGGATACACAGAGAAGGGAAGCCCTGTCTCAAATACAAACCAACAACAAAACAATAGTATCATAAAGGGAACAGACTTCCATTTTCTTTCTTTAGGTGGCTAAGGCCACACTATTTTACAGCATTCAAGGGGATCAGTAAAGATATTACAAACCCAGAACAACTGTGGAAAATGAAGCCTCAGCAGAACCTGGAAGATGACAGTTACTTGGTAAAATAATGCCTATAAAAGTAATAAATGAAATCTATATACTTCAAGTGTATTCTGAATCTCCTAGTGTTGGGAAGGGCACTCCTTTCTAATCTGCTGATCTCTGTGCTCAGGTGCCTGTAGCTGAAGCTCTATAGTACAATTGAAGTGACTTGACCAATTATCAGTGCTTAGCTGTATAACCTCCATTGTTCCCTGAAAACCCTGGGTCTTGCATTTCTATGAATCAACTGGACCAGATCATCCCCAGAGCCTTTGGGTCCTTTCTAACACCTGTGCTTCTGAGTTTCAAAGCAAAAGTCACGATAGCCTGTATAATAGTAGTTTTGTAAGCATTTTTATAGGTAGATTACTAGAGAGTTCACCACGTAATCAGTGACTGACTGTTTAAACCAAATAAACTGTTTTGTGTAAAGAATCAGTTGTGTCACTTTAGATCAATAGCAATGTTTCTTGCTACATCATTTAAAAGGTGGCAGGAATTTTTGGTGCCAAACAGTTACCGTTTGAAAATATTCAATGTGCAATTCCAAAAATCACAAGCATATATGCCATAAAACAAAATTATTTTCATTTTTCCATTTAGCTCTCTTACTTGGTGTAACGTAATGTTTAGCCACAAAACTGTTCTTGCTGGTTCACTCAGGCTGTTTTAAAATGCAGAAATTACAGAGCAATTTCCTTTCTGGGTGGAGTGCTTAGAAAGATATTGGATAGAAGAATGATTTATGTCAGGTGACAAGAGAACTCATCCTTAGACACTGGCAACTGTGGGTACTGTGGGGATGATTCTGTGTGCAATGAGGAGGAGAGCCTGAACATCTGACAGCAGTGGAAGCTTCTCCTCCAGCACACTTGGAGCTATGAAAAAAAAGACTTAAATAAGCAAGCAGTTCAAAAAGAACATGATAGGAAACACTCTGTGGTCTTCATTTGAGTCTTTAAAATTTTTATTTCTTGTTATTCCCTGTGGAAACAACAAATTGTTCAACACAAATTTTTTTTTGAATCGCTGTTTGGCACAAAACACAGTGGACAGAGAAGTATAATTTGTTGGAAAGCAGATCGTGTCTGCAGGAGTTCACTAGATAGTTAAATAGCTTTTTCTAAACTTTCTGATCATTAATTCATCTCTTTCAGAAATATTCAGCAAAACAGAGTATTGCTGTAGTAGGGACACATTCTGCTGTTGCCCCAAAGTGAGGGAACAGAGGTGTGCATCAAGAGCCATGGATGGCAAGAGAGTGGAGGAGCTGTTGGCCAAGGCAGAGCAAGAGGAGGTGGAGAAGCTGCAGCTCATCAAGGTGCACAAGGAGCTAGAGCTGGAATTCGACCTGGGCAACTTGCTGGCTTAGGACCACAATCCCCCCGACAGTGCTGCGCCAGGCCAGGCCTTCGCTGGAGGCTGAGCTGCGGGCCCTGGCTAAGGACAACATGCAGCTTCTCATCAACCAGCTGCTGGCAGCTGCAGACCATGGAGCACATGGAGGAGGCGGTGGTACTGCGCTTGCTGGAGCCTGCCACATGCCTGCCCTGCGAGAAGTTGCTGCCCTGGCCACTGCCCCTCACCCGCTGGCCTTAAGGGCATCCCATCAGTCCCAAAAAGAAGACCAACTTCATGTGGGATGAGGTGAGTGGACAGTGGGGGTGTCTTGGGGCTACAAGCACGCACAGGATGACATTAAGGAATGGCTCATCAAGGTGCCCAGGAGTGCTAACCCCATGGAAGACCAGTTCACCAAGAGGATTCAGGCCAACAAAGAACGCATGGCCAAGAAAGAGATGAACCTTCTGTAGAACCTGGCCTGTGAGCACAAGATGCAGATGCCCAGCTCAGCTGGGCTGCACCCTAAGGGACACCAGAGTAAGGAGGAGCTTCGTTGGGAAGCTTCCAGGAGCGCCTCCCCAAGGAGAAAGCGCCCCAAAGCTCTGGCAAGAAGAGGAAGTTTCAGCCCGCCTTTGGGGACTTCCCAGCCAAGAAAAAGCACCAGTGGGAGCTACTTCAAATCATGAGCAGTAATAAACCTCAGCTGGACGTGACAAGGGCCACCAACAGCAGATGAGGGAAGAGGTCCAAGAGGAGCCTGCCAAGAAGAGGAAGATGAGCCAGAAAGGCAAGAGAAAAGAGGGCCTGCCAGGACCTTCCTGCAAGAGAAAGGGCAGCCTGCCTGCTGGGTCAGGGAGAGAAAAGGAAAGGAGGCCTGGGAGGCAAGAAGCATTCCAGGCCACCTGAGTCAGGGGGCCATAAGACAGGAGTGCCGCGCCAAGGTGTGAAGAGGAGGAAGTAGCGTTCTCACCTCTGGACCTGTTCTGAAAATCTAGGACTGTACTAAAGGTTAAGTTGTGCGTGCTGCAGGCTGGCTCAGGAGGTGGCTGCTGTCCTCAATGAGATTGACATTGAAGTGACACGTTTGCCTCCCCAAGAGAGTCAGTGCTGGACTATGAACTAATGGAGACGCTGACTGGAAGTTAGTGTATTTTGGAATGTGAGAATTATAGAAATGATATGGTCAGAACCAGGAGTAAGTTAAGGCCTGCCTTTTTTTCTTGACTTTGGATAGTGGGTAAGAGTTGATCAGATTTCTGAGTTATAGTAGATTGGTTTCAACATTTTTGCATTATTTTTGTAACAAACCTTATATATTTATCAAAGCAAAGGAGGATGGGGGAAAATTATGTCCACCTGTGATTTACAAGTATTGTAAAGGTATGCTTTAACCTGATGTTGCTTTTAACTTTTACTGTTGGTAGGGGTTGTATGTGAAGTCAGTAACCTGGGTACCAGTACGGAGTGTGCTTGAGAAAAACAAAGTAGTTACAATGGTTATAAAAAGACGCCTCCCTGGGCGGTGGTAGCCCATGCCTTTAATCCCAGCACTGGGAGGCAGAGGCAGGCTGATTTCTGAGTTCGAGGCCAGCCTGGTCTACAGAGTGAGTTCCAGGACAGCCAGGGCTACACAGAGAAACCCTTTCTCAGAAAAAAACCAAAAATAAATAAATAAGTAAATAAATAAATAAATAATAATAAATAAAAAGACCCCTTGTATTAGGAAATCTTTGCCACTAACTATTAATATTAAAAGTATAGTGGTTTTTGATGTTGGTTCAGGTTGTGCATTTGGCCAGTGAATTGCTTTAAGTGACATATTGGAACCACACTAAGTAATGGTAATTAACCTTGTAATGGTAATTAACTCCAGAAAATGGTTGTCATTTTGTTTGTAACTGATGGCTTTTGTTTAATTGGCTTGAGTTTACCAAGTGCTGGCCTGGAATTCAGTATGGAGCCAAGGCTGAGGTTAGAGAGGAGCAGCCACACCCAGCAGAAGATTTCATGTTTATTTCTGTCCTGGATGTTTTTCCTCGTTTCATTGTTTTATTTTTAGTCTTAATAAACTTATCTTTGCAAAATTAAATTATATATATATATATATATATATATATATATATATATATATATATGCAAAGAGTAAGACTATACAATGAAATTCATACTTTCATTGATTGAAATCACCCTGCTATTCCTGCTGTTCTCATAAAACCACAACCACATAATGAAATTCATTTCTATACTAGGATTGACTATTATTCCAAATCCTTTTCATTTTACCTAATAAATCCCCTGCTGTTTCTCTGCAGAATTGCCACCTTTGATCATTGTCATAGTGATACTACCTGGCTGAAGGAAGTAGCCCAGGACAACACAAATAATTTGGAAAGGACTTACATGACGTTTTCACTCTTACACCTGAGAGGTTAGGTCACATTGTACCATAGATTCAGAAGGCAGAAGCCATAGATGACAGTGCCAAACACAGTCCTTCCTGAACTACTGGACACATTTAAATGGAGGTTTCACTGGATCTCAGTGAACTCTTGAGTTCTCACTGGAACTCAGAAAGGTAGATATTGGAGAAGTGATGGCTAATGGAACTACAGAGCAGCAATCCAATGTCCCTGTTGACCTTTGCTCAAGATGCCTACTATGTCTGGTTGTAATGGAGAAAGGGAGAAAGTGGGGTTTTATCTTCTGAAGAAGAGACATAAATTTTACAATTGGATATTCCCTTGGACCTGAACTCCTTCCTATATTGCCATGAACAAGGGAGTTTACATTGCAAAAATGGGATTGTGGAAACACATGTCTGAATATATTGAAACAATGTCTCCTCTCAAGGCATGTGCACAATAATTAGATATAATCCAACTTGCATACAATTAAAGGTGCAGGAGAACCATTGTTGCATTTGGGAACCAGGACACCCTGGGGAACTGGACTGTGGTACATGTATGGTGCCTAAGTGTAGATTTATCATGGAGAAGAATCTCCCTCAAGCAAGGACCCTAGACCTTTAGGTACTAACAAAGATGAGCTGCTCATGCCAAGGCCCTAACCAACTCTCCCGTCCAAAGTGCTTGCCTTGTAATGAAGCAGAGAGAAATCTCTAGCTTTGAAGGGAAAGTTGCCAAGGTGTATCCCCTGAGTCAAAAGAGAGACTCCAGGAAAGGGCACCTCAGAAACTGGTCAATGCGGGGCAAGCTGGTCAGCAGGTAGGCCATGGCAGTTTCCAGTGACATCATCAGTAGTCACTTCCCTGGACAATCTCTTGTATCCAGGAGAACCCGAGAATCTTCTGTGATGTCACCAGTGTTGTGGTGACACCAACTGCCTGTGGGGTATTCCTTCAGAGCCTCTGGGTTCACAAGCAGTCATGTTGTCCATGCTGCTCAGGCTGTTTCGTCGGGACAGTACAATACAACCAGAGACCAGACCTAGGCAGAAGGCATTCTGTAAAGCAGGAAGAAGGAGATGGCACTGGGGAAGACACAGTGAGTCCTGGGCAGTGCATGGGGAAGCTTCCTGGAGGAGGGGACCTTGAGCAGGTCCTTACTGGAGAAGGGCTTAGCATCTGGAGCCTCAACATTTCTCAATGGCAGACCCAGAGTCCAGAATTTCTGATGATTACTTTCGCAGAGATCCAGGAATTGACAAGCCTTCAGTTGCTTTCTGAGAGATATGAATTTCCTGCTGAGTGGCAAAGCATGCCAGATGAAAGTTCTCTGAGAATAACAAAGCCTTGCTCTCAGGATAGAGTGCTGAAGCATTTCATCCTCAATAGATTCCTGTAGGTTACATGAATATGTGATGCCAAGAACAGAGAGGGATAATCCCCTTGTCAAGTATCAAGGTCTCAGAGACTTTGGTCTGGAACACACAAGATGTGGGCTGAATTACAGTCTGGGATAAGTGTAGTAGTGTGTGGTATCTTATCATGCATTTAAGAAGCAAGGATAGGTGTTGGCTTGTGGGAGATGTTTCGTGCTGGTGTTTATGGTCATTTTTTTTTTGTGTGTGCTAAGCAGTACAGACTACATCTTCAGATGTAAACTGACAATGCCCTCAATTTCTTCTTGACTGGGAAAGCTTAAGCACTTCAGGGTTAGTGGGACTGCAGTAGGGACTGAGCCCTATGTTTAGTGATGGTGGTTGGGAGCAGGGACATAGGTGTGGAGTCCAGCTTGAAGATAGCTTTCCTGCTCTTTCAGGAATTCACTGTGTCTCTAGAATTCCCTCTTCCTCAGGCTTCTCTGTGGGAGTAAGTATGGTTTCTCCTTTTCCTGTCGTATTTTCCCTACAAGTTTCCTTGTGTTTCTCTACCTGAAGGGTCTGTTGGGAAAGAGTCCTCCCAAGCCTACACCATCAGTGAGCAGGAGCAGAGAGTGAAGAGGTTGGAGAAGCTCAAAAGGGACCTCGAAAGAATGAGTAATGAGAGAGACGAACTCCGGGGAATCCTGGCACATTATAATGTCAAGGATTTGAACAACAGGTAATCATTATGCCCAGTTCTCAGTTGACTATCTTGGGCCCTCTCTGCTGACCCTAGATTTCCACATATCACAGGAGGCTACAACTCCAGGCTGTCCTCATGTCAAAATGCATTTTGCTATTGGATATTAAACACAGAACTTGAAGTTCAGACAGGAGTGAGATGGGGTCACAAGCTCTTTTGATTCCTCCAAAAGAAAACTATAGCCTGTGGCATGAATCATTCAGGAAATAGCAGTATTAGTGTGTGAGCTCTTATCATGCATTTTAAGATGCCTGGACTGGTATTGCTTTGTGGGAGATGCTAGCTGCTGTGTTTTTATGGTGAATCATTTTTGTACTTTTCTGGAGCTGCTTTGGGTTCATTTCGTCCTGTCAACAACTGGGAGGACCTGGTTCTATATGCTGCCCCTCAGTGTGAGTGTATTTCTCACAAGTCATCACTGCTTTTCTCAAATTCTGTTCAGTTTACACTGAGATAATGTCACATCACTGTATGTACTTGACATTGTGATAGTGTATGTGTGTATGTGTGTGTATGTATGTCTGTGTGTGTGTATTCCACTTAAGATCCAGGGAGTCTGTGTAGTGTGATGGGGCTGGAGACTTTACCTGACTGACTTTTTAGGTAATGATAGTGATGAGGCCATGGAGGGTCACTTGTAGCATCACAGCACATGATCTCTGTGTGCACCTCTGATGGGCATTAGAAAATCCGGATATAGGCAGTAAAACCTTTTCCCTGTAAATACTGAAGTGTGGAATTTATGTAGTGATAGAACCAAGGATTGAGAAAACCTTGTCTACAAGGTGAAAAAGTGTCATCACAGGATTAATTTGGACTCAGGACTGTGGCATAGGCACCTGGAAAGTTCTTGGAGACTTAATCTATTCCTTCAAGACCACTCATGGAGCCAAAGCAGGTCAGCTCCCATTTTTTAGTTCCCTAGCTCTACTGTGCCCAGATCAAGTGTAACAAGTTTAATAAGCACCAAGAGGACCCAGTACAAAGGCATTAGGTTGTGGTATATATGGGCTGAGGTAGTTCACGATTCAACTTGAATTGATGTAATCCTTGAATCCTTAGTTCAGGGATTATTTGCTCCTTGGGCCACACCCTTCCACAGGTTCAACTTTGAGACGATCATGCTGGAGATGCAACATGACCAGGTGACTCGCGATCTCAAAAACATTCCGAAGCAGATCAGTGAGGCCTTGTATAAGTGCCAGGAGTTGACTAAAAATAATCAACTTTACAGGTGAGTGACTCACACTGTTGTTTCCCCAACACTAGGCACAGAATGTGTCTGCCCATCATTTTCTTTAAAACAAAGTGAGGACTCTGGTTCTATACTGTTTGACTCTCAACAGGAAGCTTCCTCCCTCAAAGAAAGGCTCTAGGATTGTGATCTTTTAAAATTATTTTGATCAAGTGTGATGAGTCTGTGAGCCCCTCCAATCATTTTCCTTCCCAAGTCAGTATCCTCTAAATAGAAAAGGTGTGCACCTTGATGGAGACATCAATCAACCTTGAGTCTCTGGGGCACTGAAAACACATTTCCAGATCTGGTTTGCATGAGACACATAGAATGATGTGTATCTGTTCGGTCTCCTCTCTTCTCCTAGAGCAGCTTTGCCCTGTCTCTACCTAGAGGTGGTTCTCTAATACCAAAGCCATATATGCAATCATGGGTCCCATGTCCTCTTCTGGGAGATACATGAGTCCCTGTTGGTGTCAGGGATTTCAGAAGTACCTTCAGTCTTTTGGAATGTTGCTTTCTTCTGGATTTGACCTTCCTATATGTGAGGTCCCATGGCTACTCTGGTCTGTAGTCTGGGGCTGTCTGGGGATCAGGGCCCATGATGAGAAGAAATGGTACTTGGAGAAGTGGGAGGAAGATGGATGGTGCCTGGGAATGATCACCATTTCTTCTTTGTGGTTCAGCATCAGGAACTGTCACCTCCTGACAGAATCTCTTCGTATGAAGAGTGAAGTAAAAATGCTCTGGAATGAAAACAGGCAGCTGCTTAAGGAGCAGATTAAACTGGAAGTGTGTTCTAAGGAAACAAGGAGGCTATGTGTGGAGGCCAGCATGAAGATCTATGACAAATTTTCCAAGCATATCCAACAGGTAAGATGCATGGAGGATGCTTAGGAGCAGGTTGCCCTCATGTCTAACCATAAACAATGTCAAGCCCAGATAACCATCCTCCACCTTGTCCAGGCACTCTCCTAATTCTTATCCAGTTGTTCTGTGATCATTTACAAGACTTTCTGTGGAGTTAGGCTCTCTCAAAAACTGGATGATTGGCAAGCACACACTCCTGATCAACTACAAGCAGAAGTTCATTAAGACAGATGGGGTGAACACACATTACACACCTACATGCCATTGTACTATAGGGGTTCTATGTGGCTGCCTCCTTTGCAGTAGCACAGAACATTGAGTGATGAAGTCAGGGCCTGTAGCTAGTTTGCTTTGGACCCATGGCTCCAGCTGCATATGTAGGGGAGGATGGCCTTTTCAGACATAGGTGGGAGAGAAGGTCCTTGGTCCCATGAAGGCTAGATGCCCCAGTGTGGGAGAATTCAAGTGCATGTAGGTGTATGGCGGGCTCAGTGGTGGTACATCCTCATTGAAGGAGGAGGAGGGGGATGGGATAGGGGGTATCTGGGTGGGGAAGATGAAGAAAGGGGATAACATCTGAAATGTAATAAAATATCTAACAAAAATTATTTAAGAAAAAAAGGTGGGGGGAGAGGTCTTGTGTCTTTTCTCTTCCTCAACCCTGCATTGCAAGACGGTCTCCTAACTGAGCCTAGACCTTGGTTCATACTGACAGAGCCTGACAGATAGCTCATCCATCAGTCCTGGTTTGTGTCATTGTTGCTAGAGTTCTTTCCTGTAGCTTGTATTCAGCAGCTGACTGGATGAACAGCGATGTTTGAAAGACTTCTCTCAGGCTGAGGGTTGGGGTGAGAGATGTGAGGCTTCAAGAAAAAGATTTCTCAAACTCTCTCAACCTAGTCTGCAGAAGTTACTAATTTTTTTTAGTCCACACGGGATGGATTACAGAGTCCTGGGTCTCACATGAAACATCAGATATTCACAGTCTACATTCAGTGGTTCTTCCTGCATTTTGGTCTCCTTACTGTTTCCTGCTAACTTATGATTTCTGGTATGTGTGTGTGGGGGGAGGGGGGAGTCATATGCATGTCTGTGACAATATGTATATAGATGTGCCTGTTGAGAGGCCAGTTAATTACATGTGGTTTTGATCAGGCTTTCTGTTTTGGTTAAGCTGTCTGACCAGCATCTTTGAATCTTCTGTCACCTCCCAGGCAGAGCTCCTCGAATTGCTTTGTCTCAAGTAACTGCTACAAGGTTACATAACTCACAGAGAGGAAGAACATGTTTATATGTTTCATTGTTTTGAGTTTTCTTGTTGCTGTTGTAAGAAAACAATTTCTTAACTTAGAAGAAGCTAATGCTGTCTGCTCCAGGTGTCAGATACACAATTGGCCCACTGTGCTTTCTTATGATCTTTCTTGTCATTCAGTTGAAATCAGCAGGGAAAGGAGGAGAGCGTTTGTTTGCCAGGATGGGTCTTACCCAAGACACCTAGGCTCCACATAACCCACAGTTGAGTTATTCAACCCTTTATCAAACAAACAGAACCCATGTTGCCAACACTTAAAAGTCAATAATTTCACATTTAGCCTAGCCCACCCTTCTGAAATCTTACCATGTGACTTCAGTTTCTACTTCCCAGTCCTTCCTTCATTCATTACAATTTCCTAGCCTGGGGTTTGGAGGCCCACCCATGTGAGGAACAACCACAAAGCAGACATGTAACTCCTGTAACCACAGCAGGATATGGGGCACAAAGGGGTGCTCAGCAACAGCTGGCTGCACACATGAGACAAAAGGTGGCCCCAAGGTGGTCCTTTTCAAAGGAAACTTATGGACCTGAACACCAGCCTCTTGTTCTAAGATGGGAGTGTGGGGCTCACCACAGTGTCAGTGTCAGTTCACTTTGCATCAAGGAAACATGAAACAGAGCAGCAGGTCATCATGCTGCTACACCTAGCTCATTAGAACAAGAGACAAATAGTGGTTTAAAGTCAGATTGTCAATCATTGGTAGTGGGAAATATATTTATCACTATTGAAACTGGTTATAGAGGGAAATCTATTTACCCATATTGAAATCATTTATAAGAAAAAAAAGCACTTTAGTACATGGAGGTGAGTAGGAGGCTGCTGTGTCAAATCCATGGGCCTGAGAGTCAACAAAGCTGCTTAAGGGTCTGTGTCCACCTCTCTGCCTGCTGATAGTGACTGCCTGCTGGAAGGTCAGGTGGCTCATTGCATCTTCTCAGCATCCTAGTTTGTTTTCCTCATTACCTCCTGCCTACCATTTTTTCCAACTTTGCCTAAGCTTGACTCAGTTATCTTTGGCCTTGGAGTTTGTCCTGGGTATAACTCTGTGAAACACTGAGTTGCTTGGTGTTGCATCTGCAGCAAGAAGAAGGCCCATACCTCTGATGAGGTGCTAGAACAGGGCTGCCTCAGACAGCCCCTTAGGCTCCTGGTAGTCTAAAGCACTCACCCTGTGTTCTGTCTGTAGCACTCTGTAAAGGCTGTCATTCAAAAGTGATTTGGTTTGAGTTAAAATCATCCTCAAGGAGGGCTGGAAGAAAAGAGGAACTTCAGACATGGCTGATGATATAAAATGGGGCAGCCCTGTGAGAAGCCATGTCCAACTCTTCAGAAAATGTATAGTTTCTCTAGTCCCCATTGACCCAGCCACTCCAGAACAAGAAGTAGGTGTCCACAGAGAAATTAGGGCAAATCATGGTTGTAGTGGTACTCCACAGAGCTGCCCTGAAGTAGAAACTATCCAGATGTTCTTCAGTCAAGGAGTGAACAAGTATACTGTAGTACAGCCCTTCCATGAACTATTGCCTAGGGTGATCATACATACCACCTTTTGGTCTTGAAGTAGTCAGACGTATTTTCCACAAAATATCCCTGACAGAATCTCCTTAACTGAAAAAAGGTCTCACTTTGCATCCTGGTTACAGAGATTTCCTAGTTGTCTGGGCTCATAGCTTTGGTTACAAAGCCACACAGGCTGTGGAAAATGGAGGGCCTATTGGAAGATGCTGCTAACTTTAGAGTCCCTGAGAAACAGGGAGCCAGAGGCAGGAACTAGCTTGTCCACCCTGATCCCATGTGCCTTTGCTGGGAACCAAGCCTACTGTGCACAGCCTTGGGAACTTCCTAAGCAGGCTTTCATACCAGGGCAAAACTCCATATTTCTATCCTTTGTTTATTAGGGAAAAGCATTTATTTTATTGAGCTGTCTATAGGCTATGACTACCATGTTCATGTCCCATTCAAGGTTTTTTTTTTTTTTCTTTTTTTCTTTCTTTTTTTTTAATTAATCAGATTATGTTTGTGAGTACACTGTCTCTCTCATCAGACACACCAGAAGAGGACATCTGATTTTACTAAGATGGTTTGTAGGCTAACTTGCGGTTTTGGGGAATTGACCTGAGGACTTGCAGAAGACAAATCAGTGCTCCTAACCGCTGAGATATGTCTCCAGGATTTTTCAATTCAAGTGTTTATTTCTTATGGCTTTATAGTGTCCTGGATGATCTCTTATATTAACAAGATCAGGGAAAGTCAAAATGTTCCTGCAACTGTATGTATGAACATGTGCTTGTGTGTGTTCAGGAATGTCTGTGTCTGTCTATGGGTGTGATTGTGTATGTGTCTATGTATGTGTTAGTGTGTGTGTGTGTGTGTCCATTGCTGTGCTCAAACAATGCAGGATCATTTTGCTGTCTCTGAGATATGAGGTACTAGGATGGGATAGCAGGAGCCAAGAAGATTTCCTATACCTGTATAACTGTATTTTTGGGTCTCAGGCCTTCCACATGATTCTCTGCCTCAGTCACCTAGGAGCAGCTCAGAATATTGTTCTGATCTAGTTTAAAAGAACTCCTGTCCATGATCATTCTTGTGATCCACAGAGTTTGTGTCGATTGTGTACTCTTTCTTCACTTCTGAGCTCTCTGGTATGACCTGAGCCTGTTGTCCCTTAAGTCACCCCACAAATAATACCACAGTAACTATAAACATAGCAGGGGTATCCTTTTTCCTTCATGAATATTTGTTTTAAAGTTCAAGGCTTTCCCTTGGGAAGATTTGCATGCAGCACACTCTTGCTGATTATAGTATGTCTTCAGTGAGCATGGATTTCCTGTGAGATGGTTTCTCTGGGGATTCACAGATGAAGGGGTTCACAAGTAGAACCAGGCAGGTTCCTGCACTCCAGATATAATAAGAGCCTTCACTTCAATGGTGGCTAGGTTCCCTAGAAGGCCTCTGTATTGTGTTTGATTCAGACATTGCTACACAGTTATTTTTCAGTATAATATATATGGACCATTGGAGAAATGTGGTGTTTTATTTTAACTCCAGCACAGTGTGTAGTTCACTGTTAACTTTCAAGCCATTTTTTAAATCTGAGAAAAATCCCAGGCCCAGGTGCTCTGTGGCTCTTCTCCTTTGGGGATACATGGAATCATCTTAGGCTGAAAGGTCATACTGGATTGTATTGCTCAATAAAGCTGGTGGTTCCTGGATAGCTGACATGGCAAGTCCTCAACAGGCCTTTGTCTCTTCCTCCCCTAGGTCTGAAATAATCCTCCTGAAGCTTAAACAGGCAGACCAGGTCAAGATTTCCCTCAGACACAACTCTTCACAAGGAGTGCACATGTTGAAGTGATTATTACCATCGTTGGCAGACTTTGGACAATATTTACAAGGCCAGTAACAGGCTGTAGGTCTGTGCTGTAAAATCTGCAGCTAAAGAATGCTTCTTAGTTTAATTATAATGTTTTTTTTTATTTGGTTAGAATTTTGATTGCTTTGAGTATATGGTTTCTTTGTTTTGAAGTTTTGTTTTTTATTTTTTGTTATGTTATTAATTTGTTGTTTTACTAATTTTATATAGTATTTATATTTACTCCCCCACTTTAAGTTGGTATTGAATAAATTTAATGTATTTTCATGATCCACTTGTTATGTTTAGTTCTGCTTCTGTAACAACACTCATTTGCCTGGAAGTCACTAGGAAGACTATGGTCTAAACGTAGGCAGAAACATGGAGGCAGAAACTGAAATAGAACCCGTGGAGAAACATTGCTCACTGGCTTACTTCTTATGGAGCCTACTATCTTATAATATTCAGAATCAGGCCTTCAGTTGGCAACACCCACAGTGGGCTGGACCCACTCCTAACAATAATTAATCAGAAAATTGTCCAATAAAGTTGCATATAGGCCAACTTTACGGAGGCATTTTCTCAGTTGAGGGCCTCTCTTTTTTCAATTGATTTTAGCTAATGTCAAGTTGATCATAAACTAGCCAGCATATTTAACAATGATAAATATACCCTGAGAAAGAAATCAAGGAAACAATTGGATTCACAACAGCCTACAAAAGCAAATGATATTTTGGAGTAAACCTAACCAAGTACATAAAAGACATCTAAAGTCTAAAACCCTGAAGAAATTGAAGATGACAGTAGAGGGTAGAAAGATCTCACAGAACCACAGACTGGTAAGATTAATATTCTGAAAATGACCAAGCCTAATTGTCGCAGTGCATGTAGATCCATGCCCTCATATTTGCCCGCCATAGGAGATCATATAGCTAAATAGCCA
Organism: Arvicanthis niloticus; assembly: GCF_011762505.2. Classification (NCBI taxonomy): domain Eukaryota; kingdom Metazoa; phylum Chordata; class Mammalia; order Rodentia; family Muridae; genus Arvicanthis; species Arvicanthis niloticus. The sequence continues at coordinate 1,611,002 of NC_047659.1, forward strand.
GGGTAAACTTCCCTTTAACTTATAAGGTCATCTCTAGCATCACTTGGAATTCCTCCTTGTACTAATGAGGCATCTTCAGCACACTGGCCCCAGCCAATGATATACACTCAACCTGAAAGCTTTTACTCACCCTCCAAAGGTTTAAATAGCCTATGATCTCCCCTTAAATGTGCTGTCTCACTGAAGCTGCCCCCTCCTAGAGTCTGTTTTAACACTCTCAATGCAGCCTGACATCTCTTTTATTCTTGCCATCCACCTTGCTTCTCATCTCTAGATCCACTAATTATGATCAGTTGTAGGCTGATCAGGACACTATGGGTAGGTAGTCAGAAACTGAATAGCAGATGTTGTCTTTGGTTGCCTCCCAGGATCTGAAGGTAAGTCCCCATTGCTGAAGATACTACAGATTTTAACATAAGACTTAAAGAATTCAAGCAAGTTCTGACCCAGAGCTTCCACTCTGAGTAGTTTTCACACTACCAGAGGGTGAAATGCAAGCTGTAAAGACAGGAAAGCAGTAAATACTTCTACCTACAAAGCCAGTGAACCACAACATGGCAAGTTCTCTCCAAAGGTGTAAAAGTGGTACTTATATCTTGGTGGTAACCAACAACTGTGTAATTGAACTCAAGGAGTGCTCAACAGGAGGGAAACGACAACTGTCAACTTAGCCAACTGTTTGTGAGTAGTCAGGATATGGGTCTTGGGGAACATGCTACTGCCGCTTTCCTAAACCAGCACAAATCCTAACTGTATTCTGAGTACTTATCCTTCTATCCATGGATAAGTAAGGCTCTCACCCTTTATTAAAGAAGCTTCTTATTGCAGCAGACAAAGACCATGCTCATCAAAATGCAGGTAACTACTCACTTTAGGCTGCCCAGCACCATTTGATACATGTACAACACAATCCCTATACATTAGGCTGTGGGGCCATCTCAGAAGTGGGGGCAGAAAGGTTGTAAGAGTCTGAGGACTAGCAAGTCTGCTGTGAGACTTTGTCTTCTTGACATCACAGGGAAGCCACATCCATAATATCTCAACAATATGGCTGCTGAAATGAGACCTGAACAATGATAACATCTGCTGACATGCCAACATGGATGGAGTAGTCTCACATGGTTCCAGATCTAAATAAAGAGCTGTGGGCAATTAACAGCAGGTGAGAGAGGTAGAATTAGTGTTCTCCAGCATGAGCCCTCTTACTGGTTATCTATTACACAATAGACATCTCTAATAGAATAACAAAACATCAACAAGTAGACAACAATACATGGACTTATCAGGCTACACTTATATATTTATTCTAGTGTGTATAACAAGCGTAATTTTAAAAAAGAGACTGTGTAGTTGATAGTGAGTAGGACACACAGGTGTAGTTGAAGTGAAGAGGAGGGAATGTTATAGATATACTTTAATTAAAAACACAATTAAGAAGGAGACAGGGAGAAAGCTAGAAAGTTAGCTGTGTGCTGGAATTCCATTTACCCCTTCTCCTAATTGGCTAAGAAATGAGCAAGCAGCTTTACGTGCCTGTCATCACATCTTCCACACCATGATGACCCAATAGTGAACCAAAATAAGACTTGTCCTAACTTGCTTTTTGTCAGGAATTTGGTTTCAAAAAGGAAAATAGTGACTAAGGCACAGATCCATCTGACCCTTGTAAGACCCCATCTTACATTGTTATGAGTCTAATTTTTCTGTCCTAGATAATATTCGAGTGCTGTGCATAGCCAAGGCAACTCTTGTGAAAGAAAGCATTTCATCTAGGGCTCAATTACAGTTTCAGGAGTTTAGCACATTATCCTCTTGGTGGATAGTATGTCAATATGCTGTCAGACACTGGAGCACTGGTAGAGAGCTGTAGGCATAAAGGCAGGTATAGAACTGGGCCTAGCATGAGCTTTTGAAACCTCAAAGTCCATCTTTTAGAAGGACACACCTCCTAATCCTTTTCAAACACTGCCACTCTCCAGTGACTAATCATTCAAGCATATGAGCCTGTGGGGGGCATTCTTTTTCAAACTACCATACAGTCTATTATTAAGCAAGGTCACAGATTTAGGAGACCAAGGCTTCAATTTCTGAATCAATCATATCAATCTATAAGGGGGGCCATAGTGTTTTCTAAGGGTATTTATATATGTTTGACCCTGGGATGAAGAGGAAGAAGAAGAACTGGATTCATCTGGGAAGAATAGATTGCTGTGTAGTGTGGGGAATTAGCATGATTGCTTCAGGCATTGGAGTTCTTTTCCCTTGAGGCACAATCTAGATAATAATTTTTAAAAAATAATGCTCCCAGAAATCTTGTGTTTTTCAACACTGGTAAAAGTTATTCACTGTGTTCTTCAGACCCAGTATCAAATGTCAGAGTAGGACAAATGTATCATGACTAATGAGAGGATAATTTCTCTGTTTAATGAGTTAATAAAAAGTACTTACAGAAGCTAAGGTAAGATGAAGTACAATAAGGGTCATCAAAGATAAGTTTTTATCATATGTGTATTTTCATTAAGTGTTTGCCATCATGGCAATTATAGAATGGGATCATTCTTTGGGTGTTGTGATCTATACCCTTGGTTGTAAACCACAGGACCTCCAGGCTCTGAGAGACCCTTTTTAGGAAAGGAGCAGCTGAGGTTGGTCCAGTGGAAGCTCCATGTGCAGGGTAGGAAATACTAGGGTGCTGAGGCAGGAATGGGTGGGTGGGTGAGGCAGCACCTGCATAAAGGCATAGGGAGGTGGTATAAAAGTGTGTTATGGAGGAGAAACTGTGGAGGGCGATAACATTTTGAAATGTAAATACATAAAAAAAAAACAAGAAAACACAAGAGCAAAAGAACCTTAGACAAATAACAGATGTAGGCAACCCTGTGGATGGACAACCTACAACAGAGATCAGGAGCTAAAGATGCAAGCAACACCAACAGAATTCAAGAGATAGAAAAGAAAATCTCAGGCATAGGAGATACCACAGATGATATTGAGAAGTCAGTCAAAGAAAATACAACGTGTAAAATACCTGTAACCCAAAACATTCAGGAAATTCAGGACACAATGAAAAGATCAAAAATATTAGAATAATAGCAATAAAAGAGGGTGAAGAATACCAGTTCAATGGCACTGAAAACATATTCAACAAAATCATAGAATTTTGGGTTTCTGCTCAAAGACCATCTGTTGGACTCTAAAGATACAAAACCAGGGAACATGCTCCCCCAGAGACACTCAAGGACAGGATTCCTTGCAATAACATGAGGTTTCTTAATCATGAGATGACCAGATGACAACCAGGATACTAGGGTTCTCTTGTATGCAGGCAAGAAGAACCCCAAATTAAAGCTAAGGGCAGCTTATATACTATTTTTACAAAATTTATGAGGGCACTAATACAGTTACTTCTTAACAATAACCATAAAGGCCAAACTCCAACAGCCATTCCCAGGCCTGGTTTCTGTTCCCAGGCCTGGTTTCTAAGTAACTCAAATTTACACCTTATCTTTTTTACAACAAAGAAGGTCAGCTTAAGTAGCTTCTGTTTACCAAGGTTTACTTGTTACTGGCTCATAGACTCCTATCTTGGGTCTTTTTTTTCCTGGAATGTTTGTTTGAGTCTTTGGAATGTGCTCTTCCTGGGATGTGCCTCTGGGGCAGCTAATATTTGACTCAAACTTAAGAATCTTTTAATTTTAAGTTCAAGCTGAGACCTGAAATTACATTCTTACACATCCTTGTGTTGTGCAAGGCTTTACTTCACTTTTCTTCACTACCTGCCTTGCTTGTTCACTTTTCCTTCCATCTTGAATGCCTCTCTCATTGTGTTCCCATCCTTGAGTCTGTTAGTCCACTGCTGCCCCAACTACCTCCTTTCTCTTTCCCAAACCATTTTAGATTACTGGAAGAACATGGTGAAGACTCCCTCTGCCTTTTCCCCAGTTCTTCCTCAGTGCACAGCCTCAGCAGGGCTTTCCATCAAGGTAAGGGAAGAAAAGATGGAGAAGCAGATTTGTCTCCATTTCCTCTTCTCTCTAACAAAAGTCTGTCCTGTGTTTAACCATAGCTCCAAGTCATGCATTTATTTCCCCATATGTTTATAGACACATACACACAGACAGTCATTGGGTACTGTCTCTACGGGATGCAGAAGGCTTTGCATCAGTATGCTGAATATATACCCACATTTCAAATGCTTTCAAAGCAGCAAAATGAAGCTGATAGAAAGTTCAAACTTGGAGTGAAATTAAACATAGCTTCCACATTTCCTGTTTTCTGTTTTCTTGCACTTTGATTACAGATATTTATCTTCCAAGTACAATGTCTTTGCAGGACTCTCAGTAACGAGGTTGAATTTACGGGTTTTAACACAACACTGCATGTAACACAGTGTTCTTTAACTATTTGTTCTCTCATAGATTATTAGATCCTGACCACAGTTGCCCCTCCTTCCTCTCCTTCCTGATCCTCCCCTTATCTCTGCTTCTGGCGCATCTACTCCTCCTTCTTTGCCCTTTAGAAAAAGGGAAGCCTCTCAGGCATGTCAAACAAATATGGCACATCAAGTTGCACCAAGATTAGGCACCTCCCCTCATATCAAGGCTGGAACTACACAACCCAGTAGGAGTCAAAGTGTCCTTAAAGAGGCAAAAGGAAGAGATAGAGACATCCTCCTCTCCTGCTCTTAGGATTACCACAAGAAGACCAAAGTAAACACAACCATAACATATGCAGAATTGCCTAGGTCAGATCCATGCTGGCTCCCTGGTTGTCAGTTCAGTCTCTGTGAGCCTCTATGACCCCACATTAGTTGATTCTGTAGGTTTTCTTGTAACACAGTGTTCTTAGTAAGTACTTATTAATATACTGAAGGAATATATAGGGGGTTGATCTGGTACTGCTATGTATTCAAATGGTAAATACTGACCCCCAAGATCTGGCTACTACCCCACTGTATTCCTCAAATACTTGATGTTGAAAATTTTCTGGGTTCTTGATGCTGCAGCAGTCTGGCATCCTGGAGAGGCATCACAGTCTGACACCTGCTCCCTGTCCATCAGGACTAAAGAAGACCTCCTGTTTTCTTTGTCTCCTTCTACTTCTCCTCCTCTTCCTCCCCTGCCTTTTTCTATCTGTATCTTTATACTATCTCCTCCTATCTCAATCCTCTCTTCTCCTTGTGGTCCCTACCTGTGACCCACACCCCACCCCCACAGCCTGGTAACTCACACTTTACCTCACTCTTTTCTCCGCAGTAATTGGCTTTTGCCAGTTTCATTTAACCAATAGTTTTAAATTGGGGAGCAAGGTTTACACAACAAAGGCTGGTGTACATGAAGATCCTTTTATCTTGGAGCAACAAGGTCAACAAGGGTTCAGAACTTAGCATTTCAATTACACCTGAGCAAACCCTTAAAAATATGTATATTAGCACTTAGGTAGTTTTGTGTTTAAAATAAAACAAGAAATAGGGAGCTAAGGTGCTATAAGAACTCAGAAAAGCTGCTGAGAAGTGGTCTGTGTTGCTGTGTGTAAGTGATCTATCCTCTCTTAGGAATGTGAAGGCCCTGAGCAAGCAGAAATACATGGAAATGAACAGATGCTACCCAAAGTAGAATGAAGGCCAAACATGACTATGGCCAGGACGTCATCAGCACTGAGAGAAAGCAGATCCTGATCAGACTCCTTAGTGCCTGCATGTTCTGGATCAGTAGTTCTCCATGAAGTCTTGGGCTCACATCCCCAGAAAAAAGAACAGAAAGAAAGGAAAGGAGGGGAAAGAAGGAGGGGGAGAGATGAAAGAAGGGGAGATGGGGGAGGAAGAGAGGTGTTATTACAGCTAGGGTGGTTTTTCAGTTATGGTAAAGCATTTAACTACTTCTCCGTGATTAAAAACAAAATCAGATTGTGTTAGGGTTTGGAGACCTGTGTTGGAGCTAAGCAGTACCCCAACTAGCTATTTTTAATTTTAATTCTTTAGCCACACTAACATATCTCAATGGGCTCCATGTGATATTCAGCCGTGATACAAAATGTAACAATCACGTTCAGCCTTGCTTTTTCTGGGCCCTCCCATTATAATCAGTCTCTGTAGTGTCTTCTCTCCTTTTGCTTTCATACCACGTTACTCCATTCACCTCTAAAATGGCATCCCACACTCTATAGGAGTCCTGAAATTATTCTTCAAATGCACATAGATTCATCAAGTTGGGAAGCCCTTGACCTAGAACCACATAGAAAACAATACTCGGGTTGGAGACCCAGCTCAGATGGTGAATTGCAAATGTTTCCTACCACCTTGGGAGTTACAGTTTCTGGAGTCTGAGTTGAATCTGCAGAACTGCTTGGTGAGAGGAAAGAAGTCTCTGGAGTTGGAGCTACAGGTTTATTTTGAGGTCCTCTCAACCCTTCCTTCTTGTGACCACCACACCGAGTGATCATCAGACCTCCACATGAGTACAGTGACATTCATCCACATGCCTACAATAAATAAATAAATAAATAAATAAATAAATAAATAAATAAATAAATGTGATAAAAGTATTTGAGTGCAGTTTAGGTGTACAGACTTATTTGTAGGAGCTAATTTCTTTAACCTTCTGGTGTATCAACTTTATTATAAAGATTCTAGCCAGCGACGGGGACACTGAAGGACAAGCTGGGTGCTCAGAACTGGACCCTTTTCCCTGTGGTTGTGGGCCTTATCCCACTCACTAGCAGTTTCTCTAACCCTCCTTTTAATGATGTTTCTTCCATCCTTAGAAATAGAAGCTGCAAGAGTCGATTTTACCACAAGGTGTCAGCCCAGGGTAACATAATCTTCAAAGGTCTTTTACACTCTGATGAAAGTCAGGGAATTCAAAAATTATGTAAGAAGCATTAAAATATGCAGAACAGTGGAGTGCAGAAAATCTGTTTGATCCCAGCACTCAGGAGGCAGAAGCAGACTGATATCAGAAAGAGGGGCAGTTTGGGAACCAGGGTCACATTAAAAACAAGACCCAGACCTACCTTGGGAGTTACAGTGTTGAATCTGAGTTGAGTCTTCAGAACTCTGTAAAAGGGTCCGTGAAGTCAGAGCTACAGGTTTATTTTGAAATCCTCTCCACCCTTGCTTCATGTGACCGCCACACTGAGTTATCATTTGACCACCACGTGGGTATCATAATATTCTTTCATGTACCTACAATAAATAAATAAATAAATAAATAAATAGCGAGATCTAAGCTAATCAAAGCTCATGATGACCCTGTCTCAAAAAAATAAAATGATATAAATTAAATAGTTAAAACACCATTTGGCACTGTGTGGAAAAACAAGGGTAATCATGGAAAATGTTGACAGGCATTTATTTTTCTTTACATTTCCTAATCAGCCTAGTCTGGGAATGCTGTGCATGAAATTCCTGAGATGCTGTTATTGAGATCTCAGTCAGTAATTTCTGAGGACGGCTTCATTTCAGAGGAGTAGATTCCCCACTGACACTTTCTCTACTTCCTCCTTCTGAAATTTTCACCTTATTGACAGCAACATTTTTATTTTATTTTTATTTTTATTTTTTGGTTCCTAATACTTGATTGCTCTGGGAAGCTGTCCTTAATAGAAGAGATTGGAAGGTGAGATGGGAAGGAGTAAATCTGGTGTAAAAGTCACTCACTAACTCAGATTCATTCTTTGACTGTGCTAACAGTTCTCTGGGAAACTGCTACATGTCTGGACACCAAGCACATGTTAGCTGCAGAGCAGGTGGTCTCCAAGTGTGATCTAGGATTAGTACAGTATCACCGGCAACCTGCAAAATGCACAACTGCAGATTTCTTCCAGACCTGATCCTGGAATGGAACATGTCCCAGGAGTCAGTAGGTTTCCAGGATCCCTCCAGTTAATTCTGGGTCGCCCTGCCTTGAGATGGATCACTACTGGGGACCCCTGCTGGCAGAAGCCAGCAGTTGGCATTGTGTACATGGAGGCCAAGGGCGGGGTCTGCGGAGCAGGCTATGCTCTGCAGTGAGAATTAGGCTCCACATGGGACTGTTAGTCAGGACACCAAGTGCCTTGCCTTGGGATCCCACGGAGAAGTGGTGAGTCCCAAGTCTCTTCGCAGGCCCCATGCAACCTGCCTTTATAGGCCTTGGGAATCTGCTTAGGGCCTAGGAGGGGTGAGGCTGGTCTCAGGAGTGGGCAAGCATGCAGAGGTACTCAAGGCAGCCCAGCTCTGAACGCCCCTTCAGCCCCTACAGGCCTCGGGAGGAAATGCATGCACGTGGTGCAGAGACATCCAGCAGGGAAAGACACATATAAATAAAAGAAAACAAACAACAACCCTCCAAAACCAAACAACACCACAAAAGCTCCAAATGTGTCGCCACACTAATATTACCTAAAAATAAAGCCACATCTCAACATGTGTGGGAATTCTCAACATGGAAATTGGGAAGTCTTTATCTGGGAAGTCATTATTTCAACTTTATAGTTATCCCCGAGGCTGTATTTCAAGGACATGAGAGGCAAATAGCTCTGGATTTCTTAAAAAAAAACAAAAAAAAAAAACTCTGAATGAATATTCATTACTAAGAGGCTTTAGAACAATACAGTGGTGACTCTCATTAATTTTGTTTGCATGACTATTTCAGGACCATGTGAATACCTGCACCTATTTTAGGGGTATCTAAACATATGACCTAAAGGGTACGGTGTGGATACAGTTTTCATCAATAAGTGGGTATTCACAGAGTAGACCATGATCTCCATGCCCCCTAAAAACTACTGTGTAGAACTGGCTAGCTGGCTGGGAATTCACAATGTAGCCTGAAGCTCATAGAGATCCATCTCTGTCTGTGAATTCTGGGGATACAGCAGTGTGACAACACACATGGTGACAATAGCTGTCAAAGTGTGAAGTCTTTGAAAATTATTTAATTCACAAAAAATGCAGCCATTTCTCTAATCAGCTAGATCAGTATAGCCAATGCATATAGCCACAGCAAAATACCAAAATAATGACCAGAAAAAAAAAGAAAAATAAATATCAAAACCTCAAACCAGTGGAACAAAAAGCCTAAACCTCAAACCAAACAAAACCAAACCAAAATCAAACAAACAAGCAAATAAACACAAAATCACTATGAGCAGTGTTCTCTTGCTGCAGTTTAGCAGTGGTGAACTAAACCATGTGGCCAGCCTTGAAGGCAGGGTATAAAGGCAGTTTCAGAGGTAATAGGCTATGGAGATATTCATTGCTATGTCTTATAGGGGCTTTTTAGGTGAAGCCTTCCCAAGGCTAAGGATGAACGTAGTATAGGCTTTGCTCAAAGACTTTTAACCTTAGTTATCTCACCTCCTTAAAGATTATCGCAGACAGATCAAAACTAGTATTAATTTTTACTCTTGAACTTTTCTCTGAATGCTGAGCAGCTATGGGTGTGCTTCTGCTCTGTCTGAAGCCCTGCCTGTCTGCAAGCACAGCAAGAGGGGA